>NC_138203.1:263818478-264000978 GCF_964194415.1 Vipera berus
CCAGGCTTAAGGCATGCCAACAATGCACTCATGAGTTTCTTCAAACTTTCCACCTTCAGGGATTCATTCCAAAAATCATCCCTCAGAGGCTCTAATCTAGGTCTAGGATATAAATCCATCGCCCTGGGCAACGTGATTGTCCTGTGATCATAACAATGACGGCACTCTTCGTTGCTTTGCCATTTAGAGGAAAGCATCTTTGACTAACTCCACCATTCAGATCATTTGAATTACCTTCATTTTCTAAAAGTGATTGCCTTTGTCAAGCACCTGCCTGGCCATTTTTCTAGCTCTGCTTCTCCTGCCAGCAATCACCTGCCATTATGCAGCTCTTTATTTCTTGCTTCCTGAACATATATTTTTAATGAAAAGAAAAATGATGGGCAAAAGACAGGAAGATTGCTGACAGAGCTTAGTTGCCTGGGTAAAGGTGAGGAGTCCTTGGAGCTGAATTTAGCTTATAGTAACTTAAAGCTTTGCCAATGAGCTTCTGTAAAACCTCATAATCAAACTAATGGTGCTAAACTTTCCTGGGGGTGGTGACAGTCTACAAAGTGCTAAAAGTCAAGGTTAAGTAGATGGGCAGCGATGCTTTAGACCCCTCAAAAATCCATGAATAAAATGGGGAATCCCAATAAAAAAATTGTCACCAAGTATCACTCAATAGCCGTGTGCACTACAGGTAAGGCTATAAGATCAAAATGCTCAGAGCCACCTTGAACTGTGAGATGTCCAGGAGAAAATTTGCCCAACTGACTTTTTAAAAGTCTGGGAACCTTAAACAGGAAGCTGGCATGCTTTTGAAAATATGAAGTAGTCTAATGTCTATGTATATTTATCCATGTAGCATGGCTGTAGTACTGTTATTAGTATTCTTATTATCTTCCTTACTACCCCCTCTTATTGGTATGATGATGATGATGATGATGATGATGATGATGATGATTAGTATTGTGATGCTTTGCATGTACACTGAGAGCTTCTATACCAGGGACAAATTCCTTGTGTGTCTAATCACACCTGGCCAAATAAAGTGTTGTGTTGTGTTGTGTTGTGTTGTGTTGTATTGTATTGTATTGTATTGTATTGTATTTCTATTCTATTCTATTCTATTCTATTCTATTCTATTCTATTCTATTCTATTCTATTCTATTCTATTGTGTTACACTGTGTTACATTGTATTGCATTCCATTCTATTTCTATTCTATTGTGTTACATTGTATTGCATTCCATTCTATTTCTATTTCTATTTCTATTCTATTCTGTTTTATTGTATTGTATTGTATTGTATTGTATTGTATTGTATTGTATTGTATTGTATTCTATTCTATTCTATTCTATTCTATTCTATTCTATTCTATTCTATTCTAGACAGCTATTGTGAGCACGTCCATCACATATTTCAAGATCCGGCCCCAAAATGTTGCCTATCCCAAACTGACTGGCAGCAGCTCTCCTGGATTTCCATCTGTAATTATGAATTTGGAGCATGGAATTTGCCTATGCCCTGACATTGAGTCACAGCAACACTATAATTCCCATTCATTCCCTCTGAGACACACAATCTGCCCTCTCAATATTCCTTATGATTTATTCCCCGCTACAGACCTGCCAACTGCTTTGCTTTCTTTGTAACCCTGTGATTATAAATTTAATTTAACTTGTAATTTTCTTCCTCCCTTGGCACAACACATATCATCATGCTTGTGCGGGACTTGAGAAGACATGATGACCAGAGATGATCAGTTCTGTAGTGTAGACAACTCCCCAAGGGCTCACCAAGTAAACGGCCACAGCTCAGTGAATGTGTCACCTTCAACTGCCTGTGATGGGACTGAGATGCTCCCAATAGTCTCCCAATTGTGTAGGGTAACTTGGTTAATATCAGACCTTGACAGAACACCCGCAAGAGCAGTTTTCCTCAACCAGGACTCTTCTGAATGCATTGAACTACAATTCCAATTACCCCAAATCAGGGGTACGCAACCTTGGCTCTTTTATGACTCGTGGACTTCAACTCCCAGAATTCCTGAGCCAGCATGGCTCAGCTTGGAAACCTCTCCCTTTCCCCTCAGCATGGCTGGCTCAGGAATTCTGGGAGTTGAAGTCCACGAGTCATAAAAGAACCAAGGTTGCCTACCCCTGCCCCAAATGATGGGAATTGTAATCCCAACATATCTCAAGGGTATCCAGTTGGGAAGGATGTCTTGGAAACGTAGGGAGCTACAGAAAGGATCTTGGGGAAACTTTGCAGAGATGTTTACAAGAAACAAAGAGAACATTAAGAAGAAATTCACACCAGCTCCACCTAACTGCCAGGGGTATGTAGGTAGTCCTTGACTTACAACCATCCATTTAGTGACTGTTTGAAGTTACAACAGCAATGAAAAAAAGTGACTTATGACCGTTTTTCATGCTTACTGTTAGGCATATGGTGTTAGCCTACTATGTTGGGTTGAAAATATATTAACCACAATGCTATGACTTTAAGAAGTTAATTGGCCAATGGGTGTGTAAGTGTTCTCATGGCCATAAGAGGAAGCTAGGAACGTAGCTTCTCTCTCTCTCTGAATTCACTGATCTCTACTATTACTGTTTTTGCTCTGCTGTTGGTTTACTACTGTTGTAAACCTGAACTGTGTATTGACCTCTGGACCGGTAAGAAGACTTTGTAGTTTGGATTACTCCTTGGACTGTTGCTATTGTGTATGACTTGGACTGTTTATTTTTGACTGTGCATTTTTGTTTTTACACCACCTCAAAGTAAAATACTTTTTGTTTTTAGAACTCAGTGTATTTCTGTGTGTGACTTTTACTGCTCTCAGTGCCCTTCCTTGTCTGTGCAACTCTTTGGTAGCACAAGGAGACCTCTGCACAATAAATTCCATAACACTGGTTATGGGCCCAGGCCTGTACTGAGAGTTAGTACACACAGTATTCCTAGCTGAGTTTGTGTTAGCTATTTGGTGTAAAATGGCACAGGAACTGTTGTCAGGCATCTCCTGGATAACCCGGTTGGATGGGACAAACTATGTTTCCTGGTCCACAAAATGCTGCTTGCTTTTGCGCAAGGAAGGACTATGGGCTGTTGTAAATAACCCACCAGATACTACTGCTTGGGATCCAGATGACGAAGAGGATGCAAAGAAGTTAGACGACTTTAAACAAAACAATGAGAAAGCTCTTTGCATTATTGGACTAACACTGAATGACCAGCAGCTTGTCCATATTCGTGGTGAGGAGTCTGCTGCTAGGTGTTGGGACGTTTTGCGAAGGCTTTATGTTCGTGACAGTGTGGGTGCACATATACACCTTACACAGTTGCATCAGGTCTACATTATTCTGTCATCTTTGGATGAGAGTTATGATGAGTATGTTTCTTCTTTGGAAGTCCTGACCAGAGAGGAACTGACATTGACTAACATTACTGGGAGACTGCTTGAAGAGTCCAGAAGGAGGCGTGACAGAGACCAGCTGAGAGAGACACAGCCTCAAGAGGAGCAGCAATTCACCACTGCTTACAACGTCAAGAAATGTTATTCTTGTGGGGCTAGAGGGCATATAGCCAAATTCTGTAGAAAGGGTAAAAAACAGAATGTGAATAGCAGTGGGAAGGCTAAGAAGGGCATTGGTTTGGCTATTTCTGGTAAACCAACATCCAGAAATAATGAATTGTGGGTTGTTGATAGTGGGGCTTCACAATGCATTACTAAAGAGAAAGAGAGGTTTGTTAATATGAAAAACAGCAACCAATATGTTTCACTAGCAAACGGTTGGAGGATGAAGGCCTCTGGTGAAGGTAATTCCTATTGTCCATGCATTAATGAACAGTTACCTATGTTATATATACCTAAACTAAGATCCAACCTGTTATCTGTAAGGGAATTGGTTAAAGTTGGGTTTGTGGTAACATTCAGAGGGGAGCAATGCACTATTGAGAGGAATGGAACCTGTGTAACTGCTAATTTGAAAAATGGTTTATTCGTTCTCACAAGTAACCAGGTTAGTACAGTTAAAGCTAACTCGATATGTGAGAACAAGAAGCCACATGATGAGTGCATACATTTATTGCATAGGCGGTTAGGGCATGTAAACTTTAACTCACTATGTAAAACAGTTGAGTTAGTAGAAGGAATTAAACTGAAGCCATGTAGTAAGTATTTGAATTGCAATGCCTGTAGTCAGGAAAAGAGTGAGGCAACTCCTGCAAACAGGTTAAACGGCTTCAAAACAACTGTTCCTTTGGAAGTTGTGTTTGCTGATTTAATTGGACCCATGAAGCCAAGTTTAGGAGGGTCATGTTATATTTTGAGTATCCTTGACCACTACTCTCGATATGGATTTTGTTATCTGCTTAAGTCAAAGGCAGACACTTTCCAACAATTTGCAAACTGGCTGAAGTTTGTGGAGAGAAAAACAAAGAGAAAGGTTCAGTGTATAATTACTGATAATGGTACTGAATTCACAAACAAGCGCTTTGTTGATATGCTAGAATCAGCTGGCATTGAGCATAAACGTCCAGCCACCTATAGGCCTCAACATAATGCATTTGTTGAGAGACGTGGGCAAACATTACAAGCCATGATTAGAACCATGTTAAGAGATTCAGGCTTAACAGATAGACTGTGGGGGGAGGCAGCAAAATGTGCAAACCATGTTCTGAATATAGTTGTTAATACTTCTACTGGTAAAATACCATATACAATATGGCATGGTAGAAGACCAAACCTTGATTACCTGCACACATTTGGCACCCCAGCTTGGGTCCACATTCCTGCACAACTCAGGAGTAAAGGCCAACATAGGGCTAGGCAATTATACTTTGTAGGTTATGAAGCTAACCATAGATCCTATCGTTTCTGGGAACGAGGCACAACTAATGTATATAACAGTGCTAGTGCAAAGTTCCTTGAGCACGTTGGTTGGGATAGGTTAGAGCAAGTAACTGTTAATACTGATCCTCTAGTGTTTGAGGACTCCTCTGATAACGTAACTAGTAATGATAATACATCTCCTGTAAATATAAAAGATGAAGAGGAGATAGGGGAGATAATAGATGAATCAGAGGAAGGAAAGGAGACAGAAATTCAAAGCCCTGTAATTCCTTGGCGTTCAATGCGTATCAGACATCCACCTGATCGCTATGAAGCTAGTATAGTATGTCAAGTTAGTGTAGAGCCATCTAACTATGATGAGATCAGGATGTATCCTGAAAAGGAACAAGCATCATGGAAAGCTGCAATGAACAGGGAGTTGAAGTCTTTGCAGAATCTTAAGGTTTATGTGAAAGCAAAACTGCCACCTGGTGAGCAAGCTATAGGTTGTAAATGGATATATAAAATAAAGAAGGGTGTAGACGGAACTATAACCCATAAGGCACGTTTGGTTGCACAAGGTTTTGCCCAAACTACTGAGGATTATGACGAGGTGTTTGCACCCAGTCTGAGGGCAACTACTTTAAGTCCATTAGACAAAAACACATAAGCCTATCTACAATGGAGGCTGAATTTTCATGTTTATCAGTGTTATGTACAGAACTGCTAGTGTACAAACAATTATTGTTAGATATGGGTTTAAATGTAAATGATCCATTTATTGTGTATGAGGACAATCAAGCTGCGATAAAGATGGCTAATAATGCTGCAGTAAGAACAAGATCTAAACATACTGATCTTCGTTATTTAAATGTCAGACAATGTGTCAAAGATAAATTAATACAGTTAGAGTATTGTCCATCTGATGTAAATATTGCAGACCATTTTACGAAGGTACAAAGTGCTGTGAAACACAATGCTAATTGTGAAAGAATGTGCATAAGATTGTAAGAGTTATATATTATTCTACCCAAAGGGGAGAATGTTAGGCATATGGTGCTAGCCTACAATGTTGGGTTGAAAATATATTAACCATAATGCTATGGCTTTAAGTTGTTAATTGGCCAATGGGTGTGTAAGTGTTCTCATGGCCATAAGAGGAAGCTAGGAACGTAGCTTCTCTCTCTCTCTGAATTCACTGCTTTCTACTGTTACTGTTTTTGCTCTGCTGTTGGTTTACTACTGTTGTAAACCTGAACTGTGTATTGACCTCTGGACTGGTAAGAAGACTTTGTAGTTTGGATTACTCCTTGGACTGTTGCTATTGTGTATGACCTGGACTGTTTATTTTTGACTGTGCATTTTTGTTCTTACACCACCTCAAAAGTAAACTACTTTTTGTTTTTATAACTCAGTGTATTCTTGTGTGACTTTTACTGCTCTCAGTACCCTTCCTTGTCTGTGCAACTCCTTGGTAGCACAAGGAGACCTCTGCACAACAAATTCCTTAACACTTACGACTGTTGAGCATCCCCATGGACAGGTGAACAAAATTCAGATGCTGGGCAACTGATTCACATTGATGATGGTTGCAGTGTCCCAGGGTCATGGGATCCCCTTTTGCGACCTTCTGGCAAGCAAAATCAATGGGGGAAGCCAGGTTCACTTAACAACCGTGTTTTCTAACTGAACAACTGCAGCGATTCGTTTAACAACTGTGGCAAGAAAGGTCGTAGAACGGGGCAAAACTATCTTAACAACTGTCTCACTTAGCGACAGAAATTTTGGCTCAATTGTGGTCGTAAGTCGAGGACTGCCTGCAATAGGGAGGGAAGGGAAAATGTAGTCAGACTTTCATGATTCTGTTATGCTGTTATAGTCCCAATCAAACTTGTGGGGAGTCCATTTTCTGACCTATCTCAAAGGGCTGACAGGAATTAACATGGCTGAACTCTTATCAGGGGAGACGTTCTTGTCTCTTAATGGTAGCTGGACGATGAGATGAATTGAAGGTTGCTGTCAAAGGATGCCAGCTTTTGATTCTTGGGTGGATGGGTGGGGGCTTCCCCTACATATCCATCATTTGGTGCCAATGCCACTGTTGTTCCCAGCTCAACCTACTTACCAGGATCAGACTTGGAGAAAGTGTCCATATCCAACAGATTCCTGGGAAGATGAAGGAGCCAAAGAGTAGAAAGAAAGAGCAGACATTACCAGTGTGCAAATACAGAAAGGCTGTGTGTGTGTGTGTGTGTGTGTGTGTGTGTGTGTGTGTGTGTGTGTGTGTCTAAGAAGCATAGGATTTGCTTGTTTCCAATTAATTTCCCCTACGATAAAATCACCCTGACCCGTCTGAGTTCTGTCTGTTCTCTGGCCAAACGTTCCTTCTGTTAGGATTATAACACATCTAGATTAAGAGGCCATTAAAGGAGGTAGTCAAATCTACAGCCAGTGGCAGCTTTGCACTGGAGAAAAGAGAGCAGAGCCAACCCACCATCTTAGAGCTTTTAAACTGCCAGCAATTTAAGTGCTGGTGAAACGCTCACATCTATTCTGGCAGCTTCCCTGGATTCCCAAAACAGAGCCTTCTTTATCAGAAAGATAAATAACTTTCTACTTTCTACCTGACCATAAGGCAGCCAGTTCGATCTAGCAGTTATAGCGCCAGGCTAGAAACCCGGAAAGTGTGAGTTCTAGTCCTGACTTAGACATCAAAACTGGCTGGGTGTCCATTTATTCTCTCGCAGCCCAACTGACCTCACAGGGTTGTTGTTTTGGGGAAAATAGGAGCTGGAAGAAGTATTAGATATTTTCGCTGCCTTGAGTTTATTTTATTTTTTTATTTTAATTCCATTTATATCCCGCCCTTCTCCGAAGACTCAGGGCGGCTTACAAGCTTAGCAGTAGCCTTCGTTCTATGTATATGCCTGCTTATTAGGGCTTTCACCCCCCCCAAGCGGCATTATTACAAAGTCAGCTTAATTGCCCCCAACAATCTGACAATAAAGACTGGATGTAAATAAAATAAGACGTAAATGAAATAATAAATAACTAGGAACTTCTCTCTTTTTTTCTATGCAAGAGGCAGCACAAATGCAGAGGTCCAATAACTAGAAACACCTTTACTTATTACTTAGAACTAGAGGTCCAACAAAGAAAAAGATATTATTTTCATGTACAGGTTGCTAGGCCTCATGATATCTAGGACAAGACTGTAAGAACATTTGTTCTTTTTTAAAAAAAAAGAATTAACGGGAGCTCCCCCAGTTGGAGCCTAATGCAAAAGAAGTGTGTGTGTGTTTGTAATTAAGTTGAGCTCAGGAATTTATTTTGAGCATCAGCACTGAAATGTGGCTCGCATTCCTCCCACACCCCAAATCCATATGTGGTGACCCCAAGCTTCTTTTTAAAAATTTAGTAGTGTACTCTAGAATGTATGTCCTAAAAAAATCTAACACTAGTTTCTTACCTATGTCCTCTGCACTTCCGATTTGGTTAAAAAAAAGACCAGAAGCTCTTGCTATACACATTCCAACAAACAAGCCATAGCACAATAAAGTCAATGGGAATCACACGGTTGTGAGGTTCAAAGCCACCCAACGTCCCTCAACCCGTTTCCTCTCTGCCGTGCTTGGTTGTCTTCTTGCCGTGCCCCAGGATCCTTCCCACAGAGTTTACAGTCCTTTGAAAAACTTTCATCTTAGAAGCTAAGTATATGACCACAAGTGAAATACAATGAAAGACATTCAGAAATGAGGTGAGGGTGATGTGGACCGGCCTCAAGTGGTCCCCAGAAGCTCAGCATGTCTATGGAGATTCTCAGTCATCCAGGTCATGGTTGTCTCAAAGGGGCTTCCCCCCCCCCCTTTTCAAAAAGGCAACTGGACTTTCTTGGTGTTTTCTTTGAACACGTTTTGGTCCACCATCCTGTCAGAACCGATGAAGCTCCTTGGATGAGAAGGGGGGGGGGAAAGCACCTTTGAGATTGGCCCAGCATCTTCTGGAGTCATCATAGTTCAAGAGGAAAAGGCTGAATTGACGCTATTGAGGCAGTCAGGCAGCTATTTATTCCATTTGCTTCCTAGAAAGCTCACTTCTGCCGGCTTCGTGTTAGTGGGGAACTGGCCCTGCAGGGCAAGAGCAGTCACAGTTTCAGGGCCAAAGGCAGCGATGATGAACTTTTATGGACTGGGCATGTCAAAAATTCAGAAACTTGACTTCTCTGCTCCAACAAAAGAAAAAGAATTCTTTACATATCCATTTATTTATTTATTTTTTTAAAAAACACCAATCCAATTGTCTATGATCCCTAGGATCCATTGCATGCCGCTTACCTGTTCTGTTCCAGCCTACGACCGCCCTGTTGGAATGTCAGGGACAACCCCTTTTATATTCAATAGGCTGGAACTAATCCAACCAAATTTATTTGCAAAAGCTAAACGAAAAAGTTCAAACAAAAGTTAAACAAATACAGACCAAGGCTTTATCAGAAGCTCTTCAAACGGTTGCCTTCAGCAACCAGCACCTCCCACACATTCCCCTTTTAAACAGCAGTCTCAAGGCATGGCTTCTTATTGCCTTCTCCTGAGTTGCCTCATTGCTTTCCTCTGCTCAGTTCTGCTAGATTGCCTCCTGCTCCTAGCGTCCCTGAACAGAGCCAGCTGTGGATCATCTTCTTCCAATCTTTCAGGCTCACACAACTGGGTCTGAGGAGGAACAAGATGGGAGGGGCCTGGCTGAGAGTTCCACGGTGCATCAGAACCTTCCTCTGACACCAAAGGCTCTCCAAACCCCTCCTCCTCCTCCTCTTCAGAATTGTCCGACTCAGCTGCCGAATCCACAGGCTGATGCTGAATCACACCATTACCTTCCGGCAGTGTCCTCTTTCCATTGACAGGCACCTGAGGTCTATTTGACGCATGTCAAAGTCTTCATTCTTCAAGCGGCTTTGGAGAATGCCCTTCCATGGCCTCTGCAGCCTCCGAAAAACACGTGAAAACCCTTTCTTTCATGATTTTCAGAGGCTGTGAAGGTCATGTGAGAGCCCAGCCCTCACACGTCACTTCCAGAGGCTGTGCGAGAGCACACCTGACTCTCAAACGGCCTCCAAACATTCGTGCAAAAGCGTGCCCCTTTTTTTGCACGACTTTTGGTGGCTCTGGAGGTGTTGCGAAAGCGTGGCCCTCTCACCTAACTGTCAAAGAGTCCAGAAGCTATACAAGAACACATCCCATTGTCGCCCTGCCTCTGCGGTCTCCGAAAGCGATGGGGTGTGCTTTTAGAAATAATTGTTGGGTGTTGGTGAACGCTGGTGTGTCACCCAAAACATCGTGGTGTGTCACCTCTGACACGGGTGTCCTGGGTTCGCCCTCCCTACTCTAAAACTTGTAATCCAGGCTTAGCCAAGCACCATCCAAAACCACTGGATTGCAATACTGGCCCCCTGCTCTGTAGATGCAGTTGGTCTCCTGCTCCAGGGGCAAAATCCTTTGGCTTCTTCATCTCTGCCATTATCGTTTTCTCCTTTTATTTCGGGCAGGAAAAGGAGAGAAAGCTTGGCTCTTACAGATAATCCTCGACTTACAATCATCCGTTTAGTGACCATTCAAAATTACAACGGCACTGGAAAAAAGTGATCGATGACCCTTTTTCGGTTATGACCGTTTTGCTTAGTGACCCTGTGGTTCGCTTAACGGCTGCAAAGACTCGCTTAGCAACCATGGCAGAGAAGGCTGTAAAATCGGGCACAACTGAGTTAACAACCGCCTTGCTTAGCAGCAGAAATTCTGCTCCCATTCGTGGTCCTAAGTCAAAGGCTACGTGTAATGAGTAAAAGCAGAAAAGAAAGAGAGAGAGAGAGAAAAAAGCAAAAGTGCAGAAAGAAAGAATAAAGAGAAATTCAGAGAAGACGCTTCTGATTTTCTTTGCAGCAAATATAAGTACAGTTGCAAAGTTTATCTGATTACAAAGTTTATATGATTACAAAAAAAGCTCACTCTTTTTTATTCTCCATTAATGCATTTAATTCTGTTTTGTGCAAAAAAAACTGTAAAAAGGATTTCCAGTCGACCGTAAATGTATTTTTTTCTTCTTCTTATCAAAGAATTTAGACATCTCCGTAAGTTCCATCATCTTCACCAGCCATTCCTCCGAGGTGAACAGCGTGGACTGTTTTCCAATTTTTGAGCAAAAAAAAAATCGTCTCGCTGCAATTGTCCTATATAAAAGCAGCGTTCCATCCTGCAACAATCGCTGCGGTGGGTTAATCCCTTCAAGGCATAACCAAAGAAAGAGAAAGCTCGAAGCAGAACATCTGCGGAAACTCCGGCAGATGTACGGCTGCGTCTTCTCCTTTGCAAACCTTGCCATTCCCGCCCTCCTGCTTTCGGACCTCAACCGCAAGGAAGCCACAAGGCGCTTCCACCCGACAGCTTCCCTCTGAAGCACAAGGACAGCCCAAAGACTTTTCGCCGTTCTGCAAAGGGGAGCTAAAAATCTGACTTCCATCACACTTGCTCAGCCCAGGGGATTAAGCAAAAATGACTGACAGGAAGCAGGCTCTGTTTAAAAGGCTGCTACAGTATTTATCATTGGAGTAAGTCTCCGTGGTATGCACAGTGACACCGCGCAACACACACACACACACAGCTCTGTGGGATGCAAGTGGGAGGCATGGTTTGCAGTGGTTCTCCTCCTCCTCCCTTCAGGGCTGGTATTAGTTGGTGTTCGGTGGTGGGGCGGGGTGTGTGTGTGTGTGTGTGTGTGTGTGTGTAAGCAGAGATTCAACACCAGGCCTCCGTTATGCGGGTGCCTCATATTTCTCACGTCTTGTATTTAACGTCTACAGTATATTAAGCCACTGGGAGAGGTCATCCACCGTCAGCTTGGAGTTTGATATCATCAATATGCTAATGATACCCAATTAAATATCTCTACCCCGTGCAGAGCAAGTAATACTGTTCAGATGCAGGTTCGGGGCCTGGAGGCTGGAATGGCCTGGATGGGGAATTCAACCCTAGCAAGACAGTGTGGTTGTGGTCTTTGCCTTTCCAGAGTCAGGAAAAAGGACACCTTGTAGTCTGGATGAAATGTCAAAACATGTGGTAAATTAAATCTATTCCTAAATATTGACTGAATTTGTAGAATACACTTAATATGGCCTGTTAAAGACTTTGCTAGCTGCTTTCACACAACAAGAACGTTACTGTAAAGGGTTTGGCATGTGGGACAAATGACTGTCCAATGTATAGTGTGGAACAGAAAATGGGTTAATTCAGCAACTGCGCTAATCATGTAAGAACCTAAACATATCATGAATTCAGAATGAGAAGTGACCTTAAACACTTCTTTGCATTTAATGTGCAATTTATGTAAAAAAAAAACCCAACAACCCGAAATAACAAAGAAAAATTGGGGAGGAGTCACAATGAGAGAGAATTATAAAAGTCAGGGAAGGGTTACCTCAGGGGTCTTCAAACTTGGCCCTTTTATGCCTTGTGAACTTCAACTCCCAGAATTCCTTAGCCAGGCTGGCTGAGGAATTCTGGGAGTTGAAGTTCACAAGGCATAAAAGGGCCAAGTTTGAAGACCCCTGGATTACCTGGTGGTAAGATGGGCGGCCTGTATATTTAATAACAAATAACAATAAAAAGGGAAGGGGGAATGTCACCATTTCTTCCCATGCTGTCTTCCTGAGGGAAAAAAAATGGCTCTGATCCTAATCTCTGTGCTGGGAGTTCCCTTCCCCAAAATTACAACATTCAGAGGATTCATACCCATTTTTCTTGTCTTTGGGAACATTCAGGACAGGAGCTGTGGCCTATTCGTTTTGAGGGAGCGACTGGACCAAGGTTGCCACAGAGCTTCATAGTTAAGGAGGATTTTTGAATTTTCTCTCTCTTCTAGCCTAATTTCACTTGAGGGTCAGTGGCTGTGCTGCTGCAACAGCAGGAATTGCGGATTAACCTGTCTAAAAGACACCAGATTCTAATCTAAGTTTAACTGAATCTAAACATGAACTTGAATCTGACTTCATGGATGGGTCTATTGTACAGAACAGATTGTCCTCAACTTATGACCACGATTGGGGCCAGAATTTCTGTTGCTAACATGACCCCAGGATGCTGCACTGTCATAAATATGAATCAGTTGCCAAGTACCTGAATTTTGGTGACGTGACAATGGGAAGGTATGACAGTTGTAAGTTCGAGAGCGGGCTGTAAGTCACTTTTTCAGTGCCATCATAACCTCAAACAGTTACTAAACGAATGGTTGTAAATTGAGGACTGACTTACTGTACTACTCTACAGTAGACCCATCTTTGAAGTCAAGTTGGTGAGTTTTCTTCTTTGTTTGCCATCCTTACGTCTCCCTTTGCCCCCTGCTTGGTCCAAATGATGCACATTATAGGCCATCCTCGACTTACGACCATAAGTGAGCCCAAAATTTACGTTGTTAAGTGAGACATTTGTTAAGTGAATTTTGCCCCATTTTATAACCTATCTTGCCACAATTGCTAGTAAGTGAATCATTGTAGTTGTTAAGTTAGTAACACAGTTGTTAAGTGAATCTGGCTTCTTCATTGACTTTGCTTGTCAGAAGGTTGTAAAAGTTGATCCCGGGACACTGCAACCATCATAAATATGAGTCAATGGCCAAGCATCTGAATTTTGATCACGTGACCGTGGGGATGCTGCAATGGTTGTAAGTGTGAAAAACGGTCGTAGGTCACTTTTTTCAGTGCTGTTGTAACTTTGAACGGTCACTAAACCAACTGTTGTAAGCCGAAGACTACCTGCATTTTCCTGAAAACACCCCTTAGGAGAGAAACCCAGGAACCTCAAAGTATTACAGCTGAAATACGAAAATATAGTTGTGCCTGAAGGATCCTTTTGAATCCAGCCTACAATGGCGAGGGCAACATCCTGTGGCCAAAGAAATGTCCTCGGGATAGTCAAGAGAAGAAGGGCAGGACAAAGCTGCTAAATTACGAAGGCCAACTTTTACCTCCCTTGACTAATAAGATTTTCTGTGTACTTACCTCCCTCGGCACCATATTCTCGGCTTTATGCTTCCTCCCTGGCAGACTTGGCCAAGGTGACAAGCCTTGTGGCACTGACAAGTCCTGTGGCAGGGCCACAAGACTAACAGCCCTTGGTCTTGTGGCGTTGAGAGCCACACATCCTTCTATTCCTTATGGGACAGAGATTCCTGCTCTTTTCCTACCAAAACGGCCGGTGCTTATTGTTGATGGGAACTACTCTCCTCTCCCTGACCGAAGGCTTCTGTTCTCTATCCATTCAGATCTATTTTTAAACCCAGCCTCCAGGGGCCAAGAACGATTCGCTTACAGCATTGCTGCGGTACAGGCCTTCTCTCCCTGCAGCTAAGCTCCCTCAGCTGTCCCAATCTACTTAGCCCCAGCTTCCTACCCTCGGAGCCCACAAGGGGCAAAAAAGGCACAACTCTCCCTCATCTTCTTCCCAAATACGTGTCCCAACATCCCACAGTACAAAACTACCCAACGTCTCGTGTGAATCCAAGTGGTGAGGCTTTGGGATAGCACATATAGACTTCTGCAACCCATATAAAACCTTCTATTAAGCTATCAGAATAATAATAATTTGTCCGAGTTGGGTAGGTTGGCAAAATGAACAAACCGTAAATGCCAGAGATAATTTCCATGCTTAATTTGTGACAAATGTGCAAGCTGACATTCAATGAGGTTCTATTCATGGGTACTGACTGAAGGCAACAGCGTTTAAACATGAATACCGGGAGGCAACAACGCTTACACATGAAGAAGAAAGAAAGAAAGAAAGAAAGAAAGAAAGAAAGAAAGAAAGAAAGAAAGAAAGAAAGAAAGAAAGAAAGAAAGAAGCGAAGGGCAACACCGTATTGGCGTTTTGAAGTTTTGGCTACTGGAAATTCTATTTGTCTCTGATTTCTTCTGGGCTTCTCACAAAAGCTAACATATGTTTCAAAACTTTTCATCATGAGGGATAGAAACATGTTTTTTTTCTATGAAGGAATTACAGGATTTTGCCAAACTTATTGAACATGCCTTCGGGAATTAAATTCAGAACTTTACATGGAACTCTGTATAGATCACATTCTAAAAAAAACCTGTATATGTTAACATACCAGACTGAAGTTAAACAAGATAGACTTGAAATTTGTAAAAAAGCAAAGAAGCCCTGACTGTAGTTAGATCTTCATTAGTAAAGAACAATTCTTCTTGTTAGGGACAAGATGGAAACTGTGATATTTTGATTTATCCCAGCCCTATGATTCAAGTGCATGACATTTTACCTGTATGAAACAGCTGTACAAAATGGAAAACATGAGTGCCTGCAATGATATTCACGACAGGCAACTAATGGAAAGAACACATCTAAATCTCAAATACTCAAAGAACATAAATACACACAAACTGGCCACTGCCAAATGGAAGATGAACACTGTTTTGAAAAAAAGTACAGGGAAGTGAACAAATGTATAATAAGCGCAGAAGAGAGTGACAGCAAATGATGTACATGCACACAAAAATGCCAAAGAAAAGAAACTCTGGTTGATGTGCAGCACTCACAACCCTGGTTGCACCCCGCTGGACAGTAAGCAGACTAATATAATAGTGTCACACCCCAGCCGGACGCATTCCCCAATCATGAAATGTATTGAGTGTTTAAAGACCCACTTGCACACTATGTTCCACATCCCACACACCCAGTGGGATATTCACGGTACGCTTTCCGTACAAAAACACCCCGGGCTTCTCCCGATCGCAGTTTTCACTGTCTTCGCGCAGGTTTCCCCGCTGAAAAAAACGTAGCTCTCCATCGTTTCCCGCCCCCCCCGTCCCCCCCCCCCCCCGCCGCCAACGAAGGTGAGTTGAGATCTAGCCAACCCTCCTGCGATGGGGCTAGCAGATCAGGGGGTCGGGGCTCTCTTCTCCCCTTCCGCGTCCACTTCCGCACTCACCTGCAGGATACGGTGAGCTCCACCTTGGTGGCTGGCACTCGGGAAGGAGCGGACTCCAGCGCTCCCGGAGACGCCATCTCCGCCGCCAGCCTCCCGAAGAGCTAGGGGAAACGCGGGGCGCTCTCCATGGGGTGGGAAAGCGCAGGAGATTCCTGCGATCGCCGCTCCGGCTTCTTTGCTCCGTCCGATCCCGCGCCAGGTGGCAGCACGTGTTGCGTATTGGGGGAGGAGGAGGACCCGGAGCCGGGCCGGGCCACGACTCTCCCGCCTTTTCCTTCCGCCTCGGCCCCGCCCACCGCCGCGCCTAGGAGCTGTCCGAGGTGCTGAACCCATCAGCGGCGGCAGCGGCGGCGGCGGCTTGCCGAAGAGTCCTTGCCTGGAGAAAGGGCGGCCCCTCCTCAAAGCGGCGTCCTCGCCCTTGCAGCTCCGCCTCCAAGTGAAGGAACGGGGGGAGGGGAGGGGAGAGGGAGGGGAGGGGGGGAGGAGGAGGCAGGGGCAGAGAGATCGAGGCTCACCCTCCTTTCCCCCTACCCCTTTCTGTCTTGGTTTTCCCCTACTCCCGGGGCCCCTACTCCCGAGCCTTGGTGGAGCAGTGGGCTAATGCCTCCTTAAGTAACACCAGCTGCCTGCAATTAGTGCAGGTTCGCATCCCACCAGGCTCAAGGTTGACTCAGCCTTCCATCCTTCCGAGGTAGGTAAAATGAGGACCCAGATTGTTGGGGGGCAATAAGCTGACTTTGTAATAATGCCGCTTGGGGTGTGTGTGTGAAAGCCCTAACAAGCAGGCATATACATAGAATGAAGGCTACTGCTAAGCTTGTAAGCCGCCCTGAGTCTTCGGAGAAGGGCGGGATATAAATGGAATAAAAATAAAAAATAAAAATAGATTTGAAAGGTCCGCCGTTTGTTCCATCCAGTGCCTTTTTTTGTAAAAGAAAAAGGTGCCGGAACTCACACGCTTCATACAAGCCGCCTTGCCTACCCTACAAGGTTCCATCCAAAAAAAGGTGCCGGAACTCCGTTCTGAGCGTTCTATGAGAAAAAAAGCCCTGGTTCCATCAGATGCCTGGCAGGGCGACTAAACAGCAAAGAGGAAGGCGGCGGCGGGAGGAGTAGCCCGGCACAGCGCAACCTGGGGCTCCGTCTGAACGCTCGCCCAAAGCCATCAAAGCGGGAGGTGGAGCAGGGACCTTGCGAGTGGAAGTCCACCCTGGCCGAGGGATTCAAGCTAGCTTGGACTTGGTTTTTTTTGGGGGGGGGGGCGACTGCCATAAACTTGGGGAGATACTTGGTAGCTAGCTGCTGCTCCGGTGTCCTAGAAGCAGAGCATGGCTGAGTTTTGGAGACTTCTCTGCCTGCTAACTGCAATTCTCCTTTATTCGGAAGGGCCGATTGCCCTCTTGCCAGACTTGCAGGCTGCCTGCTCAGCTAGGATGCTGGAACACATTAGGATTATTACCCGATTTACTGCAATTCGTCTGAGGCCACGAGGGCGAGGAAGCTTATTCTCAGTTATGCTGAGGAGTGCGCCCTTGAACGCCATAGCACACATGCAAGGCTCCATGCTTACTCAAAAACAGAAGTTCAGTTTCATTACTAGCACGTTCAAATCATGAATTGAACGTTGGTTCTGGATTCCCTCAGTGTCACAGCAGTACATCAACGAACGAAAAATAACATGCTTGATACAGAGTCAGCATTTTGCCACAGCCCCTTTTATGAACCTCTGCCAAGCTTTTTTCCTTTCCTTTCCCAAGGTCCCAATTCTGCTGTGGGCAATTAGCTTCCATTAAAGAGGAGAAAAGCGCATGTGATTCTTCTGCAATAAAACTCGCGCGATTCTTCTGCAGATCAAGACAACAAGGAATTAATTCCAGCTTTAGCATGGTTTGATATTTTTTTTTGGCAGCTTAACATCATGTTGCTTTTGCTCAATCACCTCATTTCAAAGTTTAAAGGGAAACATAACATAGAAAATTCCTGCCATTAATAGGCTTCATTACTGATGCTATATAAATCAGAGGAAGGGAAAGACTGATTGGGTCATCAGTAAAGAATGTGACCTGATTTCATCAGTGGCTCATCTTATTCTTACGAACACGGCAGTAGCTTTGTCAGCCTGCACCTGGTGCTCTCCCATGATCTATGGCAAAGGGCTTTGGGAATTGCAGTCCAAAAGCTCTTGAGGGCCCTAAACTGTCTACGGGTAGAGATACTGATCAGTCATCTAATCCAGCTATCTCAAGATGTGTTGGACTTCAAAATCCATAATTCCCCACCAGCACGGGTAAGGGAAGTGCAATCCCGCACCTCTGAAATGTAGCCAAGTACAGAGAGCTACTCCAATCAAAAGTGCTGCTTTATATAGTAATACATCATACCGTTATTGCAAGCTCTTTCTCCAGAGTTTCAACCAAATGCCAGGGCAGTTCAATGCTTAGAAGCAAAAAAGAGCATTTACATTTTACTTTTCCCCCCCTTTTAAATGTGAGACCTTATACTCAAGGTGGGGAAAGAAAGCACTCTTATCTAGGCTAGCATTAAAATGTAATTGATTTCTTCAGTGGTACAGAAAAGATACTAGAGAACACGCTTCCTGAAAAAAATCTCAGCTTTCATGTGAAGCAAAAGAAAAAAACAGAGCATTATTTAAAAAGCAAATGGGTATTGCCTGCCGAGATCTCGGCAGCCGCAATAACGGCTAAATCAGATTTTCAGTGAGTGGGATGACATAGGAAGAGTTCCATTGTTACATGATTAGCAAGCCCAAAATAAATTATGCCAAATAATGAAACTGCACAGTTGAGCAAAACAGGCAAGCCTGATTCACAGGTACAGAATTATGAATGATCAAATTACAAGTTTTGGGGGATGCAATCTAGATTTCTTGGGGCCAGAACTCACAGGTTACCTAGAATTGGAGAGAATTCTGCAGCTGATCTGAAGGGAGAGAGCCCAGATGGAACACCTGAACTTCCATGAACAGCTTCTTTGTTCACCCCCAAAGAACTCACATTCTAAGTAGCCTTTTTTAAAAAAAAATCCCTCAGAGCCGTTCCAGGGCAAACTCAGTACAGGAAGTAGGTAAAGAGGAAGCAAACGTACACACACAAGAATCAGAACGAGGAAGTTTTTGACACATTTTACTGGTGATTTGTCAGTGCTTGCCAAGTCCTAAAAGAACGAGGAGAGGACCCTTGGTTTCCAGTGGAAATCAGCGCAGCTTGAAATAACACTGACCGCCACCACAGTCAGTCAGATGGACCCGGAAGAGCTGGAAGTCTGGCAGCCATCCAGAAGACGATCTGGCAGCCAAAGGTTCTGACACAGACCAGCAGCTGGCACTTGGGGGTGGGGGTCACATGGCTTTGAGGTTCCTTCACCTGTGGGATTAGGCAGCAACCCATTCGGTGTGATGGGCAGGTAGACGAAATGTCAAAGGACACTGCTTCCTCTGAGTCCTACGCCCCGAACAAATTGCTCCAGAAGGCCCCCGATGGCTCCCGATGAGCTGGGTGACACCAATTTCAGGCCCACGGTGCCGTTGTAGGCAGACAAGAACGCTGAACGCACTTCCTGAAGCCGGGATTCCCTCTCGGTCAGCGTCACCAACCTGTAAGGATATCAATAACGCTGTTTAGGTGGCAATTTTAAGGAGGGTTAAAGAACTTCACATAAAATCCCTACACTGACCACACACGACTGTGCCACCGCGGTGTATCGTTTCATGGGGCAGGTGGGTGGGAGGGGCTGAGGTACACTGGCTTTCCAAAGCTGTCTAAAGAGGTCTTAACCCCCCCCCCCGAAATGGGGTTGGTGGGTTCTGGTTCACAGCTCCATCTGAAACATTAGCTCACAAAGTACAGGTGCAATACAGAGACACTGATGTAGCTCAGAAGATGATGAACTATTCATAGTTATTTCCCAGGCCTCTTGTGGGGAAGAAGAGGGATGGAATTGTCAAGATCCAGGTGGTTTCTCCACCTTTTGTTTTATGCACTTTGATGCATAATTAAATGGGGGTTTGCGACCAGGAGATGGTCCAAAAGCAGAAGCCAGGAAAACTGCCCGGCTTGTGGGACGATTTTTCTGCCTGCATTGCCACCAGGACCGCTGAGAGGAATTCAAAGAGAAGAGAATCTCGGGCGTCTGCTCAGATGCACTGAACTCTTTGCCCCTGACCTGAGCTGCTCCCCCCCCCCTCAAACACTGCTGGTTTTCACAGCTTGGATTAGGAAGAAGCTGCAGGCAAAAGGCGACACAGGAAGTGGAAGATGAAAAGTTGTTTGGGTAGGCACAAAATAAGCCTGTTCTGGAAAAGTCCTTTTTTTTAAAAAAAAAAATCACGGTTGTATGAGGAGTTCAGGAGAATGTGACAGCCAACAAGTTGAACCCAGAATTTGCACGTCCTTGACCAATTATCGCTCCGTAGGAAAATCCTCCTTTCCCCCCCATCACCCCCCCCACTGTTCCTCTTGCTTGCAATTTGTCACGCCAGCCCCACGGGATCCACATTCCCCTTGCCCTCTCCCGCTGCTGGATAAAAAGAGGAAGCTCAGCCCTGGGGGTGGGGGAAGGCAGTGCCCCCCCACTCCAAACAAATCTGTTGCCTCTTCCCCCCCCCCCCGTCTCTAAAGGGATGCTGTGGAGGCAGGAAGGCTGACTCCCGCTCTGCCCTGCCAGCTGAGCTTTCATCCAAGCACTTTGGGATATGGCTGGCTGTAGCTCCAATGTTAGCAACGCACACAACTCTTCCCTCCACCAGGCTCGAGTTGCGAGCATCCTTTCCGGAGTGGAAGGAGGAGAAGGAGAAGGAGAAAACCCCACCCCCCAGGGATTTCCAATTGCACCTAAGAGCATAAACCTATTCCCTCCTCCCCACCTCCCCGCCATTCTGTGAAAAGTCAGGAACCACAGGAGAGGTCCTTTACGTGCAGTAAGGCCACGCTTTTTCCTCCTCTCGGTGGCCTGCCTCCCCTCTCCATCTGACCTATGTACTAATGGGGAAGAGAGAGAGAGGAGGGAAGGGGGAGGAAGAAAAGCAAGCAACTCATTCCAGATGAGAGAAACGCAAAGGGAGATTATAGTTCAAAGGCATCTGTTCTAAATGCCTTCATAATAATAATAATAATAATAATAATAATAATAATAATAATAATAATAATAATAATAATAATAATAATAAAGACAACATCTTTACTGTGTTTGAAGATGCAGCTCTTCCTTCTTTCTCTCAAAGAGAATCAGGCCTTCCTCCCAAGAGGTCATCCCAAGGGTATGGCACCAACCTGCCCATCAAAAATTCCCTTTCATCTCCCCAGTGTTTCACAGGCTAGAAACCGGCGCTGTTGATTTGAATGGAAGCAGTAGAAAACCACCCACTGCCACCAGCTTCGAGTCCGGAAAGAGCAGCGAGAGGATACGGCGGTTGGAAGGCTTGGATTAAAAAAAAAAAAGTCCAAACAGAAAGGCAGCCAACCAACCGGGTTTGCTATTTATCCTGTCAGCTTCACAAATACGGGAGTCAGGAAAGAGAGAAAGAGAGAGAGAGAGAGAGAGAGAGAAAAGGAATTTATCTTCCAGCTTCCCCATCGTGATTGGAGGATTAGCAGATGGAACTCTCTGTCACAAGGTGAAACATGTAAAAACAGAGGCGGCATATCTGAGCATCTCAAGTCACGAAATCCACTCTTCTAATTCAAGGACCCACTCAGCAGGTAACAACCGTGAAGCCCAAATTCTTTGCGCTGTCTTCCACTAAAACCAGAAGTCAACGTGCATAAATAATAATACCTCTTTTGCTTATCTATCATCTAACGCTTTGATGATTTTCTGGGTTCACAGCCTCTGTTAGGAGGATGCTGTGGCAGGAAGGTTTTGGTCCCACCGGTGAACAGGATGGATGGAAGACGATCATTCCTGATCTTGTCATCTTCTAGCTACATAGAGCTACCCTTGGAAAAACCCCTGGGAATTTCAGCTGGTCCAAAATAGTGTGGCCCACATGCTTACTGGCCAGTCTCAAAATAACATATCACCGCTGCATTGGTTACCAGTATATCCCCAAATGGAATACGCATGCTTGGTTGCTATATGGCTTGGAGTTTGGATAGATGCCAGAACACCTTGACCAAATAAATGCTGCCCACCCGACCCAGATGACCAGAGAGTGCCTACTTAAGGTCTCTCCCTCCTGGGAATGTGATGGCACAGTAGGAGATTCCTGTAGAGATTTCCTTCCTAAGAAATAGCCTATCTCTCCCAAGCTGAGAACAGCCCATTCTTAAAGAGTTTTCTAGAAAATTGTAAAGGTCTTCTGAGACCCTGGGGGATTAACTGTGGTGCTGCATATGGCAGGCACAGCTTTATTATATTGTTTTGTATGCGATCAATCAATCAATCAATCAATCAATCAGAATAGAGCTGAAAGAGACCTTAGAGGTCTTCTAGTCCAGGGGTCTCCAACCCCCGGTCTGTGGACCAGCACCGGTCTGTGACATGCCAGAAAAAGGTCCATGCAAATGAAGCCCCATCCGCAGGATGCAGATCGTACATGAAATCCACGCCTGCGGAAAAACCTCTCCAAAGAACTGGTTCCTGGTGCCCAAAAGGTTGGGGGCCACTGTAATGTAGTCCAGTCCCCCCCCCACACACACTCTCAAACAGGAGACCCTATACAATTTGAGACAAGTGGCTGTCCGGTCTCTTCTTAAAAACCTCCAGTGATGAAGCACCCATAACTTCTGAAGGCAAAGCTGTTCCACTGGTTAATTGTCCTCACTGTTAGGAAGTTTCTCCTTAATTCCAGGTTGCTTCTCTCTTTGGTCAGTTTCCAATCACTGTTTCTTGTCCTGCCCTCTGGTGCTTTGGGAAAATAAGTTGATCCCCTCTACTTTGTGGCAGCCCCTCAAATACTGGAATATTCTGTCATGTCATGCCAATTCCTTCTTTTCTCTAGACTAGACATTCCTGAACCACTCTTCCTATGTTTTAGACTCCAGACCTTTAATCATCCTAGTTGCTCCTCTCTGCACTTTTCCCAAAGTCTCAACTTCATAACACATCATATAGGTAAAGGTAAAGGTAAGGTAAAGGTTCCCCCGCACATGTGTGCTAGTCATTTCCAACTCTAGGGGCCGGTGCTCATCTCCGTTTCAAAGCCGAAGAGCCAGCGCTTGTACGAGGACGTCTCCATGGTCATGTGGCCGGCATGACTAGACGCCAAAGGCGCACGGAACGCTGTTACCTTCCCACCATAGTGGTCCCTATTTTTCTACTTGCATTTTTACATGCTTTCGAACTGCTAGGTTGGCAGAAGCTGGGACGAGTAACAGGCGCTCACCAAACTGCCGACCTTCTGATCGACAAGCTCAGCATCCTAACCCACTGAGCCACCGCGTCCCTCTAACACATCGTATAACATATATATAAAACACATCATATAACATCTCCTCTCTCACACACATACACAGTAATATTATTGTACATTAATATATATATTAGAAACTGCCCAGAGTCCAATCGGATAGAGGCAGCTTATCAATTTAACAAATCAATAGAAATAAAGATCTACCCCACCTTCAGAGGTTTTTCTTCCCCTCACCCCAGAAGAAAACCATTCCACTTGTTCACACTAAATACAGCGTCTGGTTTCCAAGCACATCTCTTCCTTGTGGTGTTCTCAAAACCTCTAATGAAACTGATTTGTAATAGGACAGTCAGAGTGAAACTTTAAATGCTACAGAATTTGCTTCTTTTTTTTCACTGTTTGGCTTTCATAAGCTCCTGTCTTTTCCCTTGAAGAGGCACCCAGAGACACATCTGTCCACCAGCTAACCAATAGGTGAATTCTCTACTGAATTCATCACTCCAGATTGGTGCTGGCCAATAGGTCAGGTACTTTGTAAAATCACTTTAGGAGGATTCGTAATTTACCAAGAGCACTAGTGGACCCACTTGAACTAAACATCTATGGAGCAGATATGGGAGTAAAAGGTAAAGGTAAAGGTTCCCCCGCACATGCGTGCTAGTCGTTTCCAACTCTAGGGGCCGGTGCTCATCTCCGTTTCAAAGCCGAAGAGCCAGCGCTTGTACGAGGACGTCTCCGTGGTCATGTGGCCGGCATGACTAGACACCAAAGGCGCACGGAACGCTGTTACCTTCCCACCGTAGTGGTCCCTATTTTTCTACTTGCATTTTTACGTGCTTTCGAACTGCTAGGTTGGCAGAAGCTGGGACGAGTAACAGGCGCTCACTCTGTTAAGCGGCACTCGGGATTCGACCCACCAAACTGCCGATCTTCTGATATGGGAGTATAAAACCCAAAATCCCAAAGAGGTACATTTACAGGCGATCCTTGACTTAGGACCACAACTGAGCCCCAAACTTCCTTTGCTAAACAAGACAATTGTTAAGTGAGTTTTGCCCCATTTTACAACCTTGCTTGCCACAGTCGTTAAGTGGATCACTGCAGTTGTTAAGTTAGCAACCCGGTTGTTAGGTGACTCTGGCTTCTCCATTGACTTTGCAGGTCTGAAGGTTGCAAAATGTGGTCACGTGACCCCAGGATACCGCAACTGTCGTAAGCACGAGTCAGTTGCCAAGCATCTGAATTTTGATCACGTAACCGTGAGGATGCTGCGACCATCCTAAGTGTGAAAAATGGTCATAAGTCACTTTTTTCCCCGTGCCACTGTAACTTCGAGCAGTCACTAAACCAACGGTTGTTAAGACGAGGACTGTCTGCAATTGGAGCTACAGATTAGCCTACCCCAGTGACGGCAAGTCTTCAGAAATTGAGAACAAAAGAAAAACCAATGCTTTACATATTCATTTATATTTTAAAAATACAGTCCCATCACGTGTGACGCTATGGATTATAGTAAGAAACATAAAATAATTACAAAAGTGAAACATGAACAAAATAAATTTATTTTAGGAGGGGGAGTGACAGCACACCACATTCTTGTGTAGCCTCTCAAAATCATTGCGAGAACAGGACGTGCTTTCAAGAATGGTTGCTGTGGAGGGTTGGCGAACGCTGCCGTGTCACCCAAAACATCAGGGCACGTCACCTTTCACACGCATGTCACAGGTTCACCATCACTGACCTACCCTATCCTGCTGGGTTGGGATTGCAGGCTATAAGAAGACTAGGAATTTAGTTCCAGCTTCAGCTAAAAGGCACCAGTTTGCCCAATGAACGTTATCAATCCTTCTTCTAGGACAGTGATGGTGAACCTTTTAGAGACCACGTGCCCCAAAACCACCCCTCTTCACCACTGCCCACCCGCCCCACCGGCAGGGCCACCCACTGCCTCCACGGCCTGCCGCAGCATATTGCCCAGGCAGACCAGCAGCGCCATGGAGGCCACACCCTCTGCCCACGCTCCGCAGCAGCATCCGTGCGCGACAGGGCGTTAGGGCGGAGTCTTGCCCCAGCTGCCATGTCCTTGGCTGTGCTGCTCCATAACTGTCCTCTGGGGGGGAGTGCTGGTGAGGAGGGGGGGCTGAAGGGGGAGGCAGGGCTGGGGTGACCGTGCGCGTGCCCTTTAGAGAGGGTTCTGAGTGCCCCCTCTGGCACACATGCCATAGGTTCTCCATCACTGTTCTAGGAGGTTCTCAGCAGATTCTCCAATTTCAAACTCGGCAGAAACTGACCTACATCATCTCAGTTAAAGGCTTTTGAGAAACAAAGCACTGTTTCCAAGCTCTACGCTGTCAGTTTAAGGACAACTGAGCTGCTACCGTGACATTTTCCCAGTGGCTGAGATCTAACTTTCCAGCGCTGGCTCCTTGAAAAAGGCTTGCCGCTCAGAATACAAAAGCTGCTTCCTTCCATGCAAGGCCCAGTACTGCAAGAGAATTACAATACTGTCAGCTTAGGAAGATGGAGAGGGGGGTAGTTAAAAAAAAAAAAAAAAAAAAAAGAGAGAGAGAGAGAGAGAGAGAGAGAGAGAGAGAGAGAGAGAGAGAGAGAGAGAGAGAGAGAGAGAGAGAGAGAGAGAGAAGGCAGAATGATGCCTTTCGGCATACTTTCTTTAATGGAAAGACATAAAGTGGCTTATGAATCGGCTATGTGGGACTTCACAATATGGACACCGTGTCCCGATAGCATTTCGTTTACACCAGAGGCATCTCTTCCCCTGAAAACAAGAGACTTAAAAGGAAAGGGGCGCCAACTACATTCTCAGCACATACGTGCCCTCAAACCTGGAAGAACCAAGAGGGACTAATGAACCTTCAAATGGACCCATTCCAGATTAACATAGCCTGCAGGATATTTAAGGGGGAAGAGTCTGCAGGCAGGAAAACCTTTAGGCTTAGTAAAGCTACACACGGAACACTGCATCCAGTTTTGGTCACCACATTTCTGGTACAAAAAAGTTGTTGAGACTTTGGGAAAAGTGCAGACTAGGATGATTAAAAGCCTGGAGTCTAAAACATATGAAGAGCGGTTCAGGAACTGGGTACGGCTACTCAAGAGAAAAGAAGGACTAGGGGGGGACAGGATAGCAGCATTCCAGTATTTGAGGGGCTGCCACAAAGAGGAGAGGGGTCAACTTATTCTCCAAAGCACCAGAGGGCAGGACAAGACACAATGGATGGAAACTAATCCAGGAGAGAAGCAACCTGGAATTAAGGAGAAACTTCCTAGCATTGTGGACAATTAACTAATGGAACAACCTGCCTCCAGAAGTTGTGGGTGCTTCATCAGCTGGAGGTTTTGAAGAAGAGACTGGGCAGTCACTTGTCTCAAATTGCATAGGGTCTCCTGCTTGAGCAGGGGGTTGGACTAGAAGACCTCCAAGGTCCCCTCCAGCTATAGTCTGAACTGAATGAAGGGTTAACCATCACCTCCTCTTTGACTGTTGTTGGCCCTAAGAGTCACTTGGGAATTCTACGTTTCTCCTATCTTAGCTCATGTCTATCAACAGCTGGCTCAGAATGCAATGAAAATAATTGTTTCTTTGTTTGACATCTTAAGTCGATAAATAGAAGCAGGCTGAATAACAGCGCTGCCGTCTTAGTTTGCTTGCCTATTTATGTAGGACACTGGAAACTGCACATAATTTCCTGTCCTGATCCCTAGCAGTTTTTCCAATCTTTCCAGAATTTTAAAGGACTGAAAGAGGACCTTCTGTATCTAGATTCAAATAGAATAGAATAGAGCTGGAAGTCCCTTGGAGGTCCCTGCTCAGGCAGGAGAGCCTATACCAGGGGTAGGCAACCTCGGCTCTTTTATGACTCCTGGACTTCAACTCCCAGAATTCCTGAGTCAGCTTGGCTGGCTCAGGAGTTCTGGGAGTTGAAGTCCATGAGTCATAAAAGAGCCGAGGTTGCCTACCCCTGGCCTATACCATTTCAGACAAACGGCTATCCAATCTCTTCTTAAAAGCATTCACCGCTTCTGGAGGCAGGTTGTTCCACTGGTTAATTGTTCTAATGGTCAGGAATTTTCTCCTTAGCTCTAGGTTGCTTCTCTCCTTGATTAGTTTCCATCTGTTGCTTCCTGTCCTGCCTTCGGGCGCTT
Organism: Vipera berus; assembly: GCF_964194415.1. NCBI lineage: Eukaryota > Metazoa > Chordata > Lepidosauria > Squamata > Viperidae > Vipera > Vipera berus. The sequence goes on from NC_138203.1 coordinate 263,845,807, forward strand.
TGGAGAATAGCTTGACTCCCTCTTCTTTGGGGCAGCTCCTGAGATATTGGAACACTGCTATCTTGTCACCCCTGGTCCTTCTCCTCATTAAACTCATTAAATTTATACTTCCCTTCAGGAACCAAAGGTGGTGGGCATATAACATGCCTTCCTAACATTTTTCCTCTCACAACTGTCAGTAATATTGGTTAGATAGCAAGACAAAGCTAATCATCCACAGCTGTGGGTGGACTTCAACTAGGATTAAGGATGTCAAGGCTCAATAATTTAAGTGCTGTATTTCATTAGTTCTCTGGCATCAGCTACTCAAATTGTATCTGTGCTCTACAGAGTGACCAGAACATCAACAGCAATGCCTAACCTGTCAAACTAAAGCAGACATGTCAAACACAAGGCCCGGGGGCCGGATGCGGCCCGTGAAGTGGTTTCATGTGGCCCGCGAAGCCATCCTGGAAACAGTGAGGGAACGGCCCCCACTGCCTTGGCACTTGCCCTGGTCCCATCTCCTTCTGCCAGAGACCCTCAGATCTGTCCCACTCCTGCCCAGGGCCCCATAGGCACCCTTGAAGCGAACGTTGTAGAGCTGGCCACGCCACCCAGTAGGCCATACGCACTCTAGCCACGCCCAACCAGTAGGCCACGCCCATCCCGGCCATACCCACCCGGCCCCCTGAGGGCAACCGCAATGCTGATGCGGCCCTCAATGAAATTGAGTTTGACACCCCTGAACTAAAGGCTTCCAAGGAGCTTTCTGGAAACTCGTAGGGTCCATAAATTCCCTAGGAAGGATGACTGTATTTGCTTCTCTATTCTCTACACAGAAAATTAAAGATGAAATATATATACTGCTCAAAAAAATAAAGGGAACACAAGATAAGACAACCTACTATTAAATACAGTACATTGTGTTGTTTAAGTGTTCCCTTTATTTATTTTTTTGAGCAGTATATATATATATATATATATATATATATATATATATATATATATATATATATATATATATATATATATATATATATATATATATATATATTCTTATTTATTTCACTCACTTTAATTCCCCCCCCCCATCCTAACATCTGGCTCACTGCAGCCTTTTTCCAGGGGTCTGCACAGCATCTTCGGTAGAAACATTTTGAACCCAAAACAAAACTCGTGGATTTCAAGACTTTCATTTTGAGGTCAGAACCAAATATTATTTTTGATTTCACATGAGAGCAAAAGGTAGATGTTTTGAGTGGTGGTATTTCAAGTGATGCCATTTCCCTCCCCACCCCTTCTATATGTTTATACACACTTTCCTCAGCGCATTTTTTGTGGTTATGTCAACGGCATAACAAGGGTGTGTTTGGGTGCGTAACTTTGCATACAGGTTCAGAGGTGTGAACTGGGGACATCCGTGTTAAAAAATATGGAAACCAAACTAAATTCTCTGCCAGTGTTAAGGCAGGATAATTAACAGGAGTCTAACTAAGGCTCAGCCTGACTAGGAGAAGGAGACTGAAGCAAAACCTTGCACTCCTCGACCACCAGCTTATTTCCAGTTAAATAATCCAGTGCTAAATTGCTGGGTTAATGAAATACCGGAGCACCGTATGGTAACCCAGAGCTTCATTGTTTTAGTGTGAATGCTGCTTTCTATAAATCAAATATCCCAGAACTCATTATCCTAAGGCCACCTCTTCAGAGTGACAGAATAACAAAGTAGCCTTGGAATTTAATCAATTCCAATTTTACAACAGAACCCAAGCCTCAAAACCTGAAGCCCTCCAAGGAGGCAGCGAGGAAGAGAGAGATGCAATTATCTGAACCAAGAACAATGCCGCTCTTCCCATCCCTCAAATTTGTAACGCACGGCTGAAAGAGGTCAATGCCACCCAGATATTGAAGATACTGCTCAGCTTATCCTGGCTGTGCTGAAGGTAGTATATCTTCTACTTGCATTATAGACCGAGCCAATCTTTTTTTTTTTTGGAATTGGCTTCTTCAAAGAGTAGAGTGTTATGTTCTGTTAATTTCTTCTGGAAAGTCTCTGCTAGCCCAGATTCATCAATTCTTCATTACAATGAAGCACTTCAGCACAGCGAGCCTCTCAGACTCAAAAGAGGACAGCAACTGGAGCTATCGCCTGTCTAGACCGTCCGTTCCATTAGTGGTGTACAATATGCCTGTGTACCAAAGCTACAATGACATGCACAGGTTTTGATACCCTGGGTCATATGTTTTAATGAATCCCTAGGCCAGGGGTAGGCAACCTTGACTCTTTTATGACTCCTGGACTTCAACTCCCAGAATTCCTGAGTCAGCTATGCTGGCTCAGGAATTCTAGGAGTTGAAGTCCAAGAGTCATAAAAGAGCCGAGGTTGCCTACCCCTGCCCTAGGCAAACAGAAGCTGAAACAATATCTATTTGGTAAAAATTAAACGTAACATCTTTCTGCAAATTTGAATGCATACTTACCATTACTGATGCGCAATAAATAGTTAACCTACATCAAGACACTTTCTTCGGAACAAATAACAACTTCCAAGCATTTCTTGTCACCACCTAAGAACCTTTTTATTCTTGTTTTGGGGTTCCACCCCCCCACCCCCACCCTTCCTTGCAGAATTCTTCCAGATCAATTCCCCCCCTCCCCTTTGGTTACTTTGCATTCTGCACATGTTTGTGATCTCTCCACAGAGTTTCAGTCCTGTTCAAGTTTGGGGGACTGTAAAGGCCGTTCAATACCTTTATACTTGGGGGATACATTCCAGATCATTCTTTTGCTGAAGTCCCCAACATCTTTTCAGCTTTAATTTCTACACTGACCATAGAGTAGCAGTTCCTAGAATAGTTACATGAGTAGTGAGATGAGTCCATTCATCCTTCCGCCCACAGGGTATTTCCTGTGTCACCGGTTGTTACACAACCTCAAAGAATAATAAAACTATGCTCAACAGCTGGCAAGTTGTTCCTTTCTTCAAATGCTCCATATTTTTTTCTCCAAGAGTATTGGGAATGGCTATGGGGATACTATTCTTTCGTCAATCCAAACATTTTGTTTTAAAACATGGGTCTTCAAACTTGGCCACTTTGAGACTTGTGGACTTCAACTCCCTAGAATTCCTCAGCCAGCCCTGGCTGGCTGAGGAATTCTGGGAGTTGAAGTCCACAAGTCTTAAAGTGGCCAAGTTTGAAGACCCCTGTTCTAAAACATTTCAGGCTTATCAAGGTTTGGATCGAGGAGAATACTTGTGGCTCAGGGCTGAAGTGTGGGCCCTTGGTGCTCTCTGAGCTTGGGTGTTTGCTTGCAGATGTTTCATTACCAAACAAGGTAACTTCATTGGTACAAGGTTTTATTAAGATTTTATTCTGCATGCTTTAGACCAGGGGTGGGGAACTATGACCCTTTTATGAACTGTGGACTTCCAACTCCCAGTATTCCTGAGCCAGCATGGCTGGCTTAGGAATTCTGGGAGTTGAAGTCCACAGGCCATAAAGAGGCCACGGTTCCCCGCTTCTGCTTTTTAGACAATTATGTTTGTGATGAGGCTGGAAAGAAAGTTTTCCTTCTCAAAACTCTCCTACGCAGATCATTGTATAGGTAATGCTGTAAAATGTGGACTTGTTGACATCTATTCTAGTGTCAGCAGGTTTTTTGCAGTCACTTGTGGGTTTTGCAGATACGGCCAGTTTGGGAGCAGTTCTAGCAGATTTCTTTCTTGATGTTCTATAATATTGCTCTGATGTCAGCAGTTTCACATAACTCCGGTTTCTTAAACTGTTAGCTGGAAGCATTTAGAGATTTTTCTTATGAACCATCCCCCTAGTTTGTAAGAGTGAGTTCCTTTCATTTTCAGATGCTCAAATGGCTACTTAGGGAAATACACAATAGCTGACAGTAAGACAGAACAGCAGTCGCAAATTGAGGAGTCAGAAGTTTCAGAGTATTTGGCTCCCCTATGGAACTGTCGTGGTTTTTGGCTAACTGCCGGCTTGATAAATCAGCCACCTTTTGGGACCTTCTCAATAACGGTTTAAAAAGTAGCACTGAAGTCAACTGGAAGGTTATCCCCAGCAATTGCACTTCTCCTAGTCCCCATTTTCTTACTCTGAGTCTGGAAATGGCACACAAATAGTGAGCATGCATTCCGATTTGCAGAAAGATGCTGCGTTTTGCTTTGTGCCACCTATAGATTATGTCAGCTTCTACTTACCTAGGGATGATAGGCAGTTCTTGACTTATCACCATCCGCTTAGCGATTGTTAGAATTTACAACTGCACTGAAAAAAGTGACCATTTTTCACCCTTACAACTGCTTGCAGCATCCCCATGATCACGTGATCAAAATCCAGACACTTGGCAACTGACTCCTATTTATGACGGTTGCTGTGTCCTGGAGTCATGCCATCATCCTTTGTGACTTTCGGACAAGCCAAGTCAATGGGGAAGCCAGATTCACTTAACAACCGTGTTGCTATCTTAACAAACTGCAGTGGTTCGCTTAACAACTGTGGCAAGAAAGTGGGGCAAAGCCTCACTTAACAACTGTCTCATTTAGGAAGAGAAATTTGGGGTTCAACTGCGGTCCTAAGTCGAGGACTGCCTGTGGACTGAAAGATGACGTTTGAGAAAGAGGCCCAAATTTTTGCACGCAACTGTAGAATGGAGGACCAAGGTCTACATGGCATAAGAGCTTCTGCGGCAGTTCCAAATCCTGTCTTTGCCTATAATCCCTTCCCGTGGCGGGGACAGGAACTGCAGTATGAGGGGAAAAAAGGATTGTGATTTTTAACTAAGGCTGGTGAGATGCTGCAAATGTACACTCTGAGCAACTGTCAAGAGGGACTTCATGATGATGGGCAGGTAAAGAACAAAGCCTAACCTGTATTGGTGTTACAGGTGGTTGTTCTCAAATGCACTTTCCAAGCATCGATTAGCACGTTAGACGGCTAGCTGCAAAGGGGGATGAGTGGCTAAGTTGCCCTCTAAAGAGGCAAGAACAGGCCATCTCGTAGTACCCATCCTGACCTGCCACTTAGAACATTACCTTTCAAAATGGGATGCATTTATTACTGATGGTTCCCCCCCCCCCAACTTCCCTTTTGGAGCACAATGGCTATAACGCTTCCCTTGGCCAAAATACGTAGGATTGGATTGTAAGAGTAGAAAGGAAAGATGATTCAACTGACTGGTTATTCTTTTGCTGAGTTTGGCAGTGAAGGAGGCTGGAAAGAAAGAAAGAAAAGAGAATCCCTGTGCCTAAGAAGAGATACCCTAGAAAATAGTCCAAAGGAACACTTTAGCTCAAAGATGCAGCTTAAGCTAATTAAATCCTGAAATGAGGCTCACAATTTCAAGGGTTACATGGAAGAAGTTAATAATGCGAAAGACTAGGTCAGGGGTCAGCAACCTGAAACAGTGGAAGAGCCACTCGGAACCGGTTCCCTCACAAAAGGAAAAACTGGGAGCCGCAAAAAATGTGTGCGCATGCGCGTACATGCGCAGAACAGGGTTCGACTGAAGAGTGGAGCCAAGGCGAGATATGCACCTACCCTGCATATTTGAATTGGTTGGTTGAACTTTTTTAGTCCCCTTTTTTTTTTGACTGCACATGGCAGAAGACTGGGAGCCGCGGGTTGCAGACCTGTGGACTAGGTTAATAAAAGCCCACGCTGAAAATAAATGGGTAAGAAATGCACAGCAGTTGGTTGTGTGCCCCTAACGGGGCCCTGGGCGACAGAATTTGAATTGGACAGGGATGATTCAAGCATCCAAGGCCTACAAACCGTACACAACGATTTGCCAAAAAAAAAAGTATTTTGATGGATTAAAAGTCCACAGGTTACCTGAGGAACACATGAGCTACGTCTGGCCCCAGGACTTCAGGAAAAGCCGACTGCCAGCCAAGCTATGGTTTTCCTAGGCAGGGATTTATAAGAAACCCTTACTCTGTGACCAATGAGCCAGCAAGCCTAGATTGATCGTTATCAATCTTGACCAGTAAGTGGCTCAAGAGTATCTTAGGAAAATTCCTTTTCCTGGACCAGTTCTCTTTAATTCTAGAACGCCGGGGGGACTGAAGCAGAGGTCTCCAACATGCAAAGCAGGTTCCTTCCCGTTCAGAGATCTCGAGCACTTACAAGGAACTGTTAGGGAGCTCATCTGGGAAGCTGCAAAGAGAAGAGGAGTCGGCCTGCTCCTGTATGCTGCCGCTCCCCGTTACCAGCTGCCAGCTGCCAAAGTCGGTGGAGATGGAGGATCCGGGAAGAGAAAGGTCAGTTGATCTGAAGCAGAGAGAGAGATGATGCAAATCAGTGTGGCTTCCTTCAGGTCTTCTGCTAAAAAGATTCACTGGCATTTAGCACCTGAAAGTTATACGGCAATGCAAATCGTTGCGGGGGGCGGGGAGGCATTTAAAAAAAAAAAAGTACGGAGGACCAGAGACCCCCCATGGAGCCTCCCTCTAGAGTGAAAGAGGCGCCAAGGAAACGTGCTCTAGTTCAAAGTAGGCAGCGGTCAAGGTCCAAGAGCAGGGGTGTCAAACTCAATTTCATTGAGGGCCGCATCAGCATTGTGGTTGCCCTCAGGGGGCCGGGTGGGTGTGGCCAGGGTGGGTGTGGCCTACTGGGTGGGCGTGGCTAGAGTGCGTATGGACTAGTGGGTGGGCGTGGCCAGCTCTACATCGTTCGCATCGAGGGTGCCTATGGGGGCCTGGGCAGGAGTGGGACAGATCTGAGGGTCTCTGGCAGGAGGAGGGTCTCTGGGCCAGGGCCAAGGCAGTGGGGGCCGTTCCCTCACTGTTTCCAGGATGGCTTCGCGGGCCGCATGAAACCACTTCACGGGCCGGATCCAGCCCCCGGGCCTTGTGTTTCACATGTCTGTCCAAGAGCCATCATGCTTTTAAGAGCCCAGGAAAGGGATGCTGTGCCCATACAAGTGTACACTCACACAACGTCATATGGGCCAGACAGAGGGTCCCCCAACACTCACGTTCTGTAGGGCACAAACTGAGCTCTGGCAAAGCCAGACAGGTTGGGGAGCTCCCAACCTGAAGCAATATTCCCAATTTTCAGGGGAAACCTACAGCCCTTCCCAAACAGGACTTGGACTGGAAAAGCAGGCATCTGAGTAGGCGGAAGGCAAAAATAGAATTTAAGGTAAAAAGGTGATTTTGGTGGTAGCGAAGTGGAGAACTCTTCGGAGTCTCTGGGTCTTCCTCTTCTTCCAACAAGATACGTTTTCATCAGTGCTCTTGAGTGCCTGAATGGCTACAGACTACAGAAGGGAGGCTCAGCCAATCTCAATGTATACACGGTTGTACTTTAACAATAAAGGTTCATTCATTCCTGTTGTTCCAGAAGGCAGAGCTGGTTGGTATGCTGTGAGAGTAATGTATCAGAACAGAACAGAACAGAATGACAAGAGTTGGAAGGGACCTTGGAGGTCATCTAGTCCAACCCCCTCGCTCAGGCAGGAAACCCTATACCATTTCAGACAAATGATTGTCCGGTCTCTTCTTAAAAACTTCCAGTGTTGGAGGATAATCCTAAAACAAGCCAGGCAGATCATAATACAAGCCGGGAAATTTGGATGAAGTAAAGCCAAAGGAAACACAGAACATCGATTCTGCGATAGCAAGCTTACAAGGCAAGCATTTTTTATTTTTTATTTTTTTAAAAAAAGATCCTTCAGGATATTTATTTTAACTGGAGCCCACAGACCTGATTTACAGTAATACTGGATGTCTTACCTGAAGGGTCATTTGTACGTACAAGGAACAATCCAGAATAATAGTTTGAAAAGGCAACTATAGATAACCTACTTTGTCTTCCGTTTTGAGCAGTTCCCAGCCTCACACGCCTCCCCTTGATACCCTTCAGCGTTGCCACTTTTGACAGCAGGAGCAGGAAAGCAATTGTGCTTTCAAACTTTTTATTGAGTGTAGACCACTGCCTGGATTATCTTCTGGTAGTGGTGATTCATTGATCTAAGATGCAAGTATAGCTAGACCTCAACATATGACCATAGCTGAACCCAAAATGTTACTAAGTGAGACATTTGTTAAGTGAGTTTTGTCCCATTTTACGATCTTTCTTGCTACAGTTGTTAAGTGAATCACTGTAGTTGTTAGTAACACAATTGTTAAGTGGCTTCACATTGCTTGACCTCATGGACTTTGCTTGTCAGAAAGTCACAAAAGATGAACACTTGACCCTGGGACACTGCAACCGTCATAAGGCAGGAAGAAGAAGCAACGGATGGAAACTAATCAAGGAGAGAAGCAACCTAGAACTAAGGAGAAACTTCCTGACAGTTAGAACAATTAACCAGTGGAACAACCTGCCTCCAAAAGCTGTGAATGCTCCAGCACTGGAAGTTTTTGAGAGTGGACAGCCATTTATCTGAAATGGTATAGAGTTTCCTGCCTGAGCAGGGGGTTGGACTAGATGACCTCCAAGGTCCCTTCCAACTTATTGTTATTGTTGTTATGAACCAGTTGCCAAGCATCCAAATTTTGATCATCTGACCGTAGGAGATGCTGCAACGGTTGCAAAAACTATGAAAAAAAAGGTCATAAGTCACTTTTTCAGTGCCATCACTGAAAGAGTCACTACGTGAGCTGTTGTTAAGTCGAGGGCTAGCTGTGTTAGCTTTGTATTTATGGACTCCTGGACTTTTCAAGGTTGTAACTTATAAAAAGCTTTTCAATTTCTTTTCCCCCAAGGGCTTATCCGCAAACGTAACTGATGGGGTTACATAAGGTGACGGATCGCTTGCAATTTGCCATAACGGCTGATGGGGTATTTCCCTGAAATTCTCCATCCTGGCTCTCCAGCGAATCTCCACATGGACACTGTGACTAATAGGGACTTGATGTTAGGCATCCATTCTGACTTCCTACATACTAAGATTAAGAATCTGTTGGCAGCCTTTTTTCCTTGGATCTTTCTGAGGATAATTCTGGTGGAAAAGTGGATTTGTCTAAAGGGGGGGGGGGAAACCACGCCAGGAGTGAAAAGGGACCTTTGCAGTCATCTTCAGCTAATTTACAAGAGAACAATTTTGTGTACACGTTCACTATAGATTTATTTGTAGCATAATAAAATGGGGGCCGGGGGGAGGGAAGGAGAGAAATATCTGGAAGCCCAGTCTTGTCTTCTTTGAAGAGAGTTGAGGAGAAGGAAGCCGGCAAAATCCTGCTTACCAGGAGGCAGAACTGAAAGGTATGTGAAGGAATGTGGGTTTGACTTGAGAGAAAGCGGAGGGAAATGTTAAGCAGCTATAAAAAGGCCTTGGGGAAAAATAAGAAAGCTTGAGAAAGAAATTTAAAACACAGCTCCACTTCAACGGCACTGGGTACAAAAACAAATAGAGAAGGGCTCTGACAGGCTTTCAGGAGTCTACTACTACCCCAGTTGCGCTGAAGTACATTGCAAGTCTTTCCAATGGCTCCCGTTTCCTGACCTTGCCCACCTCAGCGGGGCAGCATTGTGGGAGAATCAGCTGAACAAGGAAACCTGCGTGTTGGGGGAAATGGATGGATCTGATGGGGTCAGGTGTTAATGGCTCCCTGAGGCAACTAACACACCAGTACAAAATTTCTTTCACTGAAGTCATAGCAACCATCTCCTCCTTGTGCAAGGGTAGAGGGCAACTCTTACAAGGAGGTCATTTTGATAGGGCTCGCAACTTGGGCGTCCTCCTGGATTCACCGCTCAATTTTGAAGACCATATAGGAGCCGTGACCAGGGGGGCTTTTGCCCAGGTTTGCCTGGTGAGCCAGTTGCGACCCTACCTGGACCGAGATGCCCTACGCACAGTCACTCATGCGCTCGTGACCTCCCGTTTAGACTACTGCAACGCTCTCTACATGGGGCTGCCCTTGAGGACCACTCGGAGGCTTCTGTTGTGATTCAGGGTCAGCCTGTGGGTTCGGCAGTTGGGTCGGACGATTCAGAGGAGGAGGAGGGGGGTGTTGAAGAGCTTGCTGAGAATAATATTGAGGCTCCACAGAGCCCTCAGCCAGGCCCCTCCCACCTGGTCACGACGCAGACCCAGCTGTGTGAGCCTGACAGCGTGGATGAAGATGACCTACAGCTGGCCCTGTTCAAGGACGCCCGATGCAGGAGGCAGCCAATCAGGAGTAAACAGAGGAAGGCAATGGGGCACCTCAGAAGGAGGCAGAGAGAAGCCACGCCCTGAACTGTATAAAAGGGGAATGCATGGGAGGGCTGGTTTGCTGAAGGCAACCGCTTGAATAGCTCCTGTTTCATGGTTCGTGTCTTGTTCTGTTTGCTTTTGTGTCAATAAATTTGGCAGGCTTAGTTCCAGCCTCTTGCCTTCTTGTAAAAGGGGTTGTCCCTGCCTTTTCTGCAGGGCCGGTAGCAGGCTGGTACAGAACAGCTTCAGCTGGTGCAGAATGCGGCCGCGCGAGTTGTGATGGGGGTTTCCCGATACTCCCATGTAACATCTTTACTCCACGATCTGCATTGGCTTCCCGTTGCCCTCCGGGTGAGATTCAAGGTGCTGGTGATGACCTATAAAGCCCTGAATGGCTTGGGTCCGGGTTATTTGAGGGAACACCTGCTGCCAGCATCAAGTTCCCTTTGTCCAGTGCGCTCCCACAGGGAGGGCCTTCTCAAGAGTGCCGGCGGATAACACCCAGGGAAAGGGCCTTCTCTGTGGGTGCGCCTGCCCTCTGGAACCAGCTGCCCGTGGAGCTTAGGACTGCCCCCGACCTCCGTTCATTTCGTCGGGACCTGAAGACCTGGCTCTTTGAGCTCTCCGGCCCAGGCTGAGAGTTTTTAACTGGGGTTTTTATTTTTTACGGATGATTTAATCTTTTTTAATTGTTTTTTAACTTTTGTATTGGTTTGGTTTTAAACCTGGTTCTTCGAGCTGTTTGGCCCAGACTGAGGGGTTTTAATTTAATTTAATTTAATTGGGTTTTAGTTTAACTTTAGGGACTGTAATTTAATTAATAGTTTTAATTGATTTTAATTTTGTATACTATGTATTTTAATTTCCCTGTAAACCGCCCTGAGTCCTACGGGAATAGGGCGGTATATAAATTTAATAAATAAATAAATAAATAAATACCCTGTAAACCGCCCTGAGTCCTTCGGGAAAGGGCAGTATATAAATCTAATAAAATAAAATAAAATAAATAAATTTTGGGGATAGAGGAAAGAGAGTAGCAAGTGGCTGAACCAGAGCAGAGAAGAATTATTCAATGACCAAACAGCACTGATGTCCTGGGACTGAGATAGGAGAAACGAGGGTCAGTTAAGAAGGTTTCAGGCAGCCAAGAGGACTTCCGCGATAGGAAGGGTAGAAAACAGTTTCATCTGAGAGGAATTACCTCAGAAGAAGATAGCAACGGGTATAGTTCCCTTGATTGTCAAGAGGTCTAGATCAGCATTTCCCAACCTTGCCCACCTTAAGATGTGTGGACTTCAACTCCCAGAATCCTTCTGCCAGCATGGCACGTATGCTGGCTGGGGAATTCTGGGAGATGAAGTCCAAACATCTTGAAGTAGGCGATGTTTGGAAACACTGATGATCTGAACTGTCCATCTTACAGCAAAATAGCAACAAGAACAAAATAACGGGCCAGGCATAAAGGGACAGAATGGGACCCAAGAGCTGTAGATAAGACTAATGTTATTCTTCGTCTCATATGTATATATTGCTCCAGACGTAATTAAACTTTCCAAAAATTTGGGGCTTCCCCTTGTTTTACATTCTGACAAAGTTCACACCAGAGAACTTTGCAACCAAGCAGTGCAATTAAGAACTATAATTAATAGAGTAAAGTCAAAGGAAAGCCAGTGGAGTGCAAGAAGCAGAGGCAAAGGAGATAACTGCTAGTTTCTTGATCAGCAAATCAAAAGAAAGAGAAATGCCAAAGATCTGGCATGTCCACAGAACACAACCAAAGACGAAAAACAAAGGCCTTAGCCAAAAGAGTTTCAACTGCAAGACTTTACTACTGTCATAGCTTACTATATTTTGTTCCATCTGTGTTGCTGCGACTATAGAATGTAGTATCTAAGTGTCCTGGGATGTTCTACTTTGACGAAAGAGTACAACAAATTTTAGAGAAGAGTTGAAGAAATAATATCGAGAAAAGGAGAAATTAAGAAAGGAGAAATTAAGAAGACTGTCCAAGAGACAAGCTTGATCAAATAGTTCTGAGAAGCCACATGTAGCATGCGTGAGCAACAGCATCTTCCATTCATGTACCACAAGAACAGGTATTAAGAGATAATAAGTACTCTTAATGACCAATGATTATTCACTGTACATTTTGTCTAACTTCCCTTTTCAAGCTATCTAAGTTGACTCAAACTATAATAATAGAGAGCAGCAAATCTGTAGTAATAGGATTGAGCGCGAAATAAAAGTTGATGAAAAGGAAATCACAAATCCTGTGAAAATGGTGGGAAATAATAAAGTCGCAGAAATACACAATGTAATTGGTGGAAATGTTTAAATATGGATGTGGTTTGCCTATAGAGTGGCTCTAAGACGAGAGAGAGAGAGAGAGAGAGAGAGAGAGAGAGAGAGAGAGAGAGAGAGAGAGGGAGGGAGGGAGGGAGGGAGGGAGGGAGGGAGAGAGAGAGAGAGAGAGAGAGAGAGAGAGAGAGAGAGAGAGAGAGAGAGAGAGAGAGAGAGAGAGAGAGAGAGAGAGAGAGAGAGAGAGAGAGAGAGGGAGAGGGAGGCCTGGATGACTGAGAATCTCCATAGATATCTGTAGCTCTATAGTGCATCTGTAGCTCTGTTGGGTCCTTGGTGCTCTCAATGATGTTAAGCAGTTGGGTAATGAAACATCTGCAAGAAAACAACCAAGCTCAAACAGCACCAAGGACCTTATCACAAAATCCCAGGAAAAGACGCATCTTCTTTAACGAAGTACACACTTGCTCTGAGAAACCGTTGTGATACTGGATCCAAAGCATTGCATTTATAGAAAGTAGATAAAAGGCAAGAGAAATTTCGCTTTAATGATCCGAAGCTGAAGGTTTTCAATTTGTTCATAAAAAGTTAGGACTTATCTTTTAGCAGTATGTATGTGTAGGATACCAGACAAAATTCACTGGTCCTCTTCAAAGCATTCCCATCGGAACTCGAAGGCGTTAAATTGTTAATAAATCTTAGAATAAGCTTTTTCCATCGTTATTTGCTTCATCTCCTCCAACTCCTTTCCTAGCTTTCTATATCAGCTCAAGCACAGGTAGCTGACCTACATCTTCTGTTACGAAGACATCTGTTGTCTGATTAATCAAAGGATTAATTCAATTTTCTACTGCCTTCCATTAGTATTCCCATGTCATTCAGCTGCCCAACCACCTCCCAAGCCAGTTCTCTGCTCTAATTTAAGGATTTTGTGTGCTGGATTTAGCTTCATTAGTAATATGTTCCTTTTATAACAGCGGTTCCCAACCTTTTCTATACCCTGGGCCCCTAGAATGCGTCTGATATATTCTCGCACCCCTTAGAAAAGTTCAAAATAACGGCAATGAATTACGCATATGCTCTATAATTTTGAAAAGCCATGTTTTCGCACCCCCTGGAATATTGTCTCGCACCCCCCCCCCCGGTTGGGAACCCTTGCTTTATAAAATCTCTCTGTATCCCTTATTGCAAAGTTGCATTTCTTTTGTGTAAGCTTGCACTCCTTATTCTTCTTGTCATTTGGGCGTGCCTTAAAGGCCACTTGCTATAGAGCGGTTCTTTTTCAAACTCAACAGTTTCAAGATGTAGTAGACTTCAACTCCCAGAATTCTCCACGTTGGCTAAGGAATTCTGGGAGCCGAAGACCACAGGTCTAAGGAAACGTATTTTCCTGACCTGAACTTTTTCGCTTCTTGGAAGTGTTTGGCTAGTCAGTCTGCAGTAGGGAATTGGGCAGGCTTTAGGTTGATCCAGCGAGGTTCCTCCTCCAGCGAGGTTCCTCCTCAACTGGGGATCATTTTGATTTACAAATTCTTTCCTACAACTGCAAAACGCATGCATTCTTGCTGAATACATTCTGCAGATATGACGCTGTGGTCGACTCTTCTCCTTTTCTTTTTGCCAGTCCTTTCTTTTTAAATCAAGTTCTTCCCCCAAAATAAATAAAAATGGGTTTTTTATTTATTTATTGACATGAATTATGCATGTCAGTATAATGCTCACTACTGAAAAGGGAGTTCGGCACCATTTATTTCTCATGCCATGTCCTAGGCACCTCTCCAGATTCACCATTAACTGTTGTGGATATCTAAAAAAACAATACTAATAAGATATGATATGATGCTAGTACCTCCCTGATATGATCAGAATAACAGAATAACAGAACTAGAAGGGACTTTGGTATCCAACCCCCCGCCCCGACTCCCCTGCTCAGGCAGGACACCCTATGTTAAGGAATTTGTTGTGCAGAAGTCTCCTTGTGCTACCAAAGAGTTGCACAGACAAGAAAGGGTACTGAGAGCAGCAAGAGTCACACAGTAAATACAAGAGTACACTGAGTTGTAAAAGCAAAAAGCAGTTTACTTTTGAGGTTGTGTAAAAACAAAAAATGCACAGTCAAAAATAAACAGTCCAAGTAGCAATCCAAAATACAAAGTCTTCTTACCAGTCCAGAGGTCAATACACAGTTCAGGTTTACAACAGTAGTAAACCAACAGCAGAGCAAAAACAGTAATAGTAGAGAGCAGTGAATTCAGAGAGAGAAAGAAGCTACGTTACTAGCTTCCTCTTATGGCCATGAGAACACTTACACACCCATTGGCCAATTAACTTCTTAAAGTCATAACATTATGGTTAATATATTTTCAACCCAACATTGTAGGCTAGCACCATATGCCTAACACCCTATCCCAGAGGTAGGCCACCTTGGCTCTTTTATGACTCGTGGACTTCAACTCCCAGAATTCCTGAGCCAGCCACGCTGAGGGGAAAGGGAGAGGTTTCCAAGCGGAGCCATGCTGGCTCAGGAATTCTGGGAGTTGAAGTCCACGAGTCATAAAAGAGCCAAGGTGGCCTACCCCTCTGCCCTAGACCAGACATGTCAAACACAAGGCCCGGGGGCCAGATCCGGCCCGCAAAGTGGTTTCATGCGGCCCGCGAAGCCATCCTGGAATCAGTGTGGGAACGGCCCCCACTGCCTTGGCCCTGGCCCAGAGACCCTCCTCCTGCCAGAGACCCTCAGATCTGTCCCACTCCTGCCCAGGCCCCCATAGGCACCCTTGATGCCAACGATGTAGAGCTGGCCATGCCCACCCAGTAGGCCATATGCACTCTAGCCACGCCCACCCAGTAGGCCACACCCACCCGGGCCACACCCACCCGGCCCCCTGAGGGCAACCGCAATGCTGATGCGGCCCTCAATGAAATTGAGTTTGACACCCCTGCCCTAGACCATTTCAGACAAATGGTTGTCCAGTCTCTTCTTCAAAACCTCCAGTGTTGGAGCACCCACAACTTCTGGAGGGAAGTCATTCCACGGATTGTTCTGTCAGGACGTTTCTCCTTAATTCCAGGTTGCTTCTCTCCTTGACTGGCTTCCATCCATTGTTTCTTGGATGGAAACATGTAATTTACCAGCCTGTGGAACAATAACTGAAGCCACCTATTGCAATACTTTATCTTGGGATTTCATCTTGAACCATTTCCAAGGGAACCTCCAGAAGCCTCCCGTATTAAGCTGCAAGGCTCGGCAATGCTTTGGATTCAATATACAAAAGGATGCTTCAGAGAGTGTGGGAATGTAAACGTAAAGCATCTCTCTTGGAACATGGCCAAGTGGCTGGGTGTCGTCTTTTGAGATCATGCAGCAACGGCAGAAGGCAGCCATGCAGTCCCAGGAAAGGAAGGCCCCCTTTTGAGATGCTTCAGGCAGCTATATATTTACATAAATATTTACATAAATGCTCGAGATGCTTTCCTTGAACACAGCGTTTGCGACAATCCCCGCAAGGTTGAATTTACTTAGAAGAGTTATTTCCACTCTCAATAAATGTGAAGGACGAAATGTTAAGTATTGCTTTATTTCAGTTTTATTTAGAAGACGGCTGCCCATCTCAGACTGCAACTCTGGGCAGCTTACAACCAAAAGAAAACTACAAAAATGATAAAAAAACACAGAAACGTCTTAGTCCTAAGCCTGCCTTCCCTACAACGAATCCACTTTGGATGCAAGAACCATTCCCAGACCTCTTTCCCAATTTCATTCTCTCAGCACTTTTCCTTCGGGAGCTGGTCCACTTTCCATTTCCTATGTGGTTTGTTGTTGTTTTCTTTTTGCTTTCAGATCCTCATTAAGCTCATTGTGTAGCTACATTTCTTCTGCTGCTCTCTTATTTTTCTTCCCCTCGCTGAAATTCCTTGCAAGTTTGCTTTTAGTTATATCCTTTTTTCAGGATTTCCTACCCACCTGGAACACTCTTTTTTCCATCCGTTTCCCCTACCACATAATCCAACTTATAACTTGCTAAACCAGGTTTACGAATATCTTTTTTTTTAAAGTCCACAATTCATCTCTGAACGCATGCGGCAAGCGAGCTCTCTAGCGTTACACGAACACTTTCCTCTAATCTTTGTGCAATTTTCACTTCCTTAGTAAAATATTCCTTACAGGTTATTAAGGACAGCGATCCTCTTGTTCTTTCCTCCACCTTCAGGCGGAGAAAGTTGTCAACCCCCCACCAAAACTATTTTCCTGAAAAACCTTGCTGGGCAAAATTTGTCTCCCCAAAGACAGGAGTCACTCATGCGCTCGTGACCTCTCGAATAGACTACTGCAACGCTCTCTACATGGGGCTGCCCTTGAGTACCACTCGGAGGCTCCAGCTGGTGCAGAATGCGGCCGCGCGAGTTGTGATGGGGGTCTCCCGATACTCCCATGTAACATCTCTGCTCCGCGAGCTGCATTGGCTTCCAGTTGTCTTCCGGGTGAGATTCAAGGTGCTGGTGATGACCTATAAAGCCCTAAATGGCATGGGTCCGGGTTACTTACGGGAGCACCTTTTGCTGGCGTTAACCTCCCATCATCCTGTGCGCTCCCACAGAGAGGGCCTCCTCAGGGTGCCGTCGGTCAGGGAATGTCGACTGGCGGCCCCCAGGGGGAGAGCATTCTCTGTGGGCGCGCCTGCCCTCTGGAATCATCTTCCGGTTGAGGTCCGGATGGCTCCCGACCTTCGCTCATTTCGCCGCGACCTGAAGACTTGGCTATTTGAACTTGCCGGCCTGGACTGAGGGATTGGGGTTTTAGTTTTAAATTTTAAAATTTTTTTAATTTTAAACTGTGTATTGTTTAGGGCTTTGATTTAATTCTGTTTTAATTTTTATACCTTATGTGTTATTTATAGTGTTTTAATTGCCTTGTACACCACCCCGAGTCCCTTCGGAGAGGGGCGGTATATAAATCCAATAAATAATAATAATAATAATAATAATAATAATAATAATAATAATAATAATAATAATAATAATAATAATAATAATAACCAGTCCCCCATTGCCACAACTTCACGCTTCTTTGACAAAGCTGCAGTTAGTTTTCAGAAGTTTCAACCACATCGTCTCCTTGGCTGGTGTGATGGCAATGGGCAACTGAAGGAGAACTGGAGGGAGACAACGTGGACGGAGGGACTGGAGATTCCCAGGAGAGAAGCAGCACATCGCAAAGAGGGGCCCAAGACGAGAGACTGCCCAGTCCTGAATTGAACATGAGGCCAAGGAAAAGGTTCAGGGTAAACACACCTCAGAATCTCCCAGGGTACAAGGCGGTCCTTGACTTGCAGCAGTTCACTTAGTGGCCTTCTGAAGTTACAATGGCATTGAAAAAAAGTGACTTATGATCGTTTTTCACACTTACGATCGTTGCGGTATTCCCATGGCCAAGTGATCAAAATTCAGACACTTGGCCACTGACTCATCTCTAGGATGGTCGCAGTGTCCCGGGGTCATATGATCACCTTTTGAGGCCTTCTGACAAGCAAAGTCAATGGGGAAGTCAGGTTCACTTAACAACAGTGACAACTGTGGCAAGAAAGGTCGTAAAATGAAGCAAAAACTCACTTAACAAATGTCTCACTTAGCAACGTAAATTTTGGGTTCAGTTAAGGTGGTATTTTTTATTTTATTTTATTTTAATTCCATTTATATCCCGCCCTTCTCTGAAGACTCAGGGTGGCTTACAAGCTTAGCAGTAGCCTTCATTCTATGTATGTGCCTGCTTATTAGGGCTTTCACACCCCTCCCAAGCGGCATTATTACAAAGTTAGCTTATTGCTCCCAACAATCTGGGTCCTCATTTTACCTACCTGGGAAGGATGGAAGGCTGAGTCAACCTTGAGCCTGGTGGGACTCGAACCTGCACTAATTGCAGGCAGCTGGGGTTACTTAAGGAGGCATTAGCCCACTGCTCCACCAAGGCTCATTTTAACCTGTATGTTGTTAGGTTAGAAGGTTATAGCTTTATTCTCACAATAGTCTGTCTACTAGGGGTAGGTAAATAAAGAACTGGACTTGAACGAACCTCATTGTGTTGTATTTGGACTTGGGCCTGGCAGCTGGCGAGTAAGATCACCAGCATTGCTTTGATTCGTTCTTTTCTTCATTCAACCAAGACGCACTCGACTTTATTGCCTAATTAATTCACTTGGATTTCTAAGCAGAGGTGAATCATTTTGGCACAAAGCACAACTCCTCCCTTTCTTTTGCTTATGTTCTTTTTGAACAAATTATATCCTTTCACTGCTGTATTTCCATCATGACGGACTTCACTCCAAGCCTTTTATACTGTTAAATCAACAATGCTTGGAAGACAAACAGCTAAACTTGTTTAGGCCTGCTGAGTATTTAGATGGGAGGGCACAAGGGAGAATCCGGCCTGCACCTTAGGCTGTGTGTGTGTGTGTGTGTGTGTGTGTGTGTGTGCGCGCGCCTTAAGTCAGTGTTGGCTGCTGGCAACTTCCTGGACTAGTTGCTGCATATTTCTTTGCAAGGTTTTTTGGGGGGGAAGTGGTTAGCCATTACCTTCTTCCTAGGTAATTGTAGTATATGGAGGAAGTCCAAGACCAATTTAACTCAGAATAAACTTTGCCTTTACTTAATGCTCGTTTTGTTTCTCAGACTCTGGGTACTAGTGCATGGACCAGCATTTCTCAACCTTGGCAACTTTAAGTTGTCTGGACTTCCAACTCTCAGAATTCCCAGCATGCTGGCTGGGGAATTCTGGGAGTTGAAGTCCATACAGCTTAAAGTTACCAAAGTTGTGAAAGACTGACCTAGACCAGGGGTAGGCAACCTTGGCTCTTTTATGACTCATGGACTTCAACTCCCAGAATTCCTGAGCCAGCATGGCTGGTTCAGGAATTCTGGATATTGAAGTCCAATGGACACCATGAACTTTATAAGCCTCTGATTTTTTAAATCTTCAACATGTGATGCATAAATATTTGAGAATTTTTAATTTTAATTTTAACTGGGGTTTTTATTTTCTCTCAGGGTTTCATTTAATCTTTTTTAATTGTTTTAACTTTTGTATTGATTTTCTTTTAAATATCCTGTAAACCGCCCTGAGTCCTTCGGGAAAGGGCGGTATATAAATCTAAAATAATAAATAATAATAAGGGGTTGCTGGTCTTTGCAGTGTCTTTTGTCCCCATGTGGATTAAGGAGAAGGGTATATGGTCAGAGAATTTATCAGTCTTGGAACCTGTTTTGGAACAACGCTGGGCCTTGCTCTGTGTTTTCCATATCTCCTGAAGTTCACCCATTAAAGTTAATTACAGAGCTGTAAATGCCTTTCAGTCCTACGGTAAAGGCAGCAGCCAGAGACAGGAAACAATCCAGATTGTGTTAAGGCACCTTAGGCAATCATATTCCAATATCTCAGGGGCTGCCACAAAGAAGAGGGAGTCAAGCTATTCTCCAAAGCGCCCGAAGGCAGGACAAGAAGCAATGGATGGAAACTAGTCAAGGAGAGAAGCAACCTAGAACTAAGGAGAAACTTCCTGACAGTTAGAACAATTAACCAGTGGAACAACCTGCCTCCAGAAGCTGTGAATTCTCCAACACTGGAAGTTTTTAAGAAGAGACTGGACAGCCATTTGTCCGAAATGGTATAGGGCCGTGGTGGCAAACCTATGGCATGGGTGCCACAGATGGCACAGAGAGCCCTCTCTGTGGGCACGCGCGTTGTCACCCCAGTCAAGGCCTTCAGCTGGGTTTTATAAAATCTTTTCGCTTTAGGCCTCTGCCGCCGTGTACAAAAAAAAAAAAGGTTCGATCCATCAATTTCAACTTCTCGCGGGGGAAAAAAAAGTTCTCGCAAAGTTGGAATTGATTGATTGAACTTTTTAGTCCCACTGCAGCCGCGCCCACCCAAAGGGCCACACCCACCGAACACCCGATGATACATAAGTGGGTTTTGGGTTGCAGTTTGGGCACTCGGTCTCTAAAAGGTTTGCCATCACTGGTACAGGGTTTCCTGCCTGAGCAGGGGGTTGGACTAGATGACCTCCAAGGTCCCTTCCAACATCATCGTTGTTGTTGTTGTTGATTTATGGTTCTCTGAGGCAGCCTGGCAGTTTTGGACCGTGCAGTTAGATGGATAGTTTGATTTTCAGATCAGAGTCGGAGTTACTAGACCTGACCGAAGAATCTCAAGTCTCTAGCCCAGGGGTAGGCAACCTCGGCTTTTATGACTCATGGACTTCAACTCCCAGAATTCCTGAGTCAGCTATGCTGACTCAGGAATTCTGGGAGTTGAAGTCCATGAGTCATAAAAGAGCTGAGGTTGTCTACCCCTGCTCTAGCCAGACAAGATTTGTTTCCCTGATATCAGGGTTGCTGCAGCTTAGGACTTTGAGGAAGCTGGTCTCTTGCTCATCGGGAAGACATATCTGACCATCTATCTATGGCACAGGCAGACCTCCCATTTCATGTTCTGATGGACCTAATCAGCTATATTTCAATCCCTTACAGCAGTGAGTCACTGCTGCATTTTTTTTTCATCACTGCATTTTTCCCCCCAAAGCAAATCCACTTCTTTTCTTGAGGGGGGGAGGAGGAGGGGAGGGTAAAGTTTCCAAAATTAACTCTGCCAGCAAAGCTACATTACCCTACGTTCAATATTCTTCGCACCAAAATGCCTTGGGAGTGTGAACCTTTCCTTCAGACGGGAGAAGAAACAGACTATGATTTGTGTTAAGGATCCTCGAGACAATGAAAGTCAAGCACAAAACAAGCAGATAAAACATGTTAACAGCCAGCATCTCAGAAAAGATATTCACACATTCCTTTCATACTTTTTCTTTTTACTGAACTCACATGACCAATCTCCCTACAGATGTTTAAAACAGATATCCGGCTCGGATGAAAGGGAATTTCAGAACGAGCAATAGGTAAGATTCTGCTGCAGTGATTTGCCAAACAGTTCAGTGAGCATCAAAAAAAAAAAAGCCTCTACTTTCAGATGAAAAATTAAACAGCTTGGCTCCGTGCTACATTTCTACTGATGGTAAAACTAGCTGCACATATTGCTGGTCCTGTATTTCAAAACAGAGAGCTGTGAAAAAAATTAATGGTATTTGTACCAATATTGTACGAAAAAAGCGACTAAATTAGTGCATCGGGGAAATGCGGTGGACGTAGTATATTTGGACTTCAGCAAGGCATATGACCAAGTAGACCACACCCTGCTTCTTGATAAGATAGAACAATGTGGGATAGACAGTACTACCGCCAGATGGATTCGCAGTTGGCTGACCAATCGCACTCAATGTGTAGTCCCCAGTGGAACTCTATCTACATGGAGCGAAGCAAGCAGTGGGGTACTCCAAGGTTCTTCAAGATTTTTTTTTTAAAATTTTTTTAATTCCATTTATATCCCGCCCTTCTCCGAAGACTCAGGGCGGCTTACAAGCTTAGCAGTAGCCTTCATTCTATGTATATGCCTGCTTATTAGGGCTTTTGCCCCCCCCAAGCGGCATTATTACAAAGTCAGCTTATTGCCCCCAACAATCTGGGTCCTCATTTTACCTACCTCGGAAGGATGGAAGGCTGAGTCAACCTTGAGCCTGGTGGGACTCAAACCTGCACTAATTGCAGGCAGCTGGTGTTACTTAAGGAGGCATTAGCCCACTGCTCCACCAAGGCTCTAGATGATCTGGATCAGGGGTCCTCAAACTTGGCCCTTTTATGACTTGTGGATTTCAACGCTCAGAATTCCTCAGCCAGCGTGCCTGGCTGAGGAATTCTGGGAGTTGAAGTCCACAAGTCATAAAAGGGCTAAGTTTGAAGACCCCTGATCGAGAAAAGAGGAGCTCCTGAAACTTGTAGATGACAACAAGCTGGGAGGAATTGCTAAATTCCTAAATTGCTAAATTCCTGGGAGGAATTGCTAAAAGAGCCTTGGTGGAGCAGTGGGCTAATGCCTCCTTAAGTAACACCAGCTGCCTGCAATTAGTGCAGGTTCGCATCCCACCAGGCTCAAGGTTGACTCAGCCTTCCATCCTTCCGAGGTAGGTAAAATGAGGACCCAGATTGTTGGGGGCAATAAGCTGACTTTGTAATAATGCCGCTTGGGGTGTGTGTGAAAGCCCTAATAAGCAGGCATATACATAGAATGAAGGCTACTGCTAAGCTTGTAAGCCGCCGTGAGTCTTCGGAGAAGGGCGGGATATAAATGGAATTAAAATAAAAAATAAAATAAAATAAATAAATGCTTTAGAAGATAAGGCTCAAGATTCAGAAGGATCTTGAAAAATGTGAGCACTGGACACTGCTTTATAATGCACTAGTTGAGGCCACACTTGGAATATTGAGTCCAGTTCTGGTCACCAAGATGCTGAGCCCTACAAGTGGTGCAAAGAAGAGCAACAAAGATGATAAACATCCAGGGGAACTAGGTATGTCTAGCCTAACGAAGAGAAGGATCAGGGGTAACATGATAGCTGTGTTCTGGAACTTGAGGGGCTCTCACAAAAAAAGAGAGGGGTGACTTATTCCCCAAAGCACCTGAGGATAGGAGAAGAAGCAGTGGGTGGAAGCTCATCAAAGAGAGTTCCAATCTGGAAGTAAGGAGAAATTTCCTGACAGAACAATCAATGGAACATCTTGCTTCGCAGAGGTGCTGGTGCTCCATCACTGCACGTTTTCAAGAAAAGATTGGACAACAACCTCTCTGGGATGGTATAAGGCCTCTGGCCATGGGTAGGAAGTTGGACTACAAGGCCTCCAAGGTTGATTCTATTCTATCGACAATAGGAAAGAGGACAGTGTTTCATTAGTGTTTTTAAACTGTTAATCTTCCTTTGTTCTGTTACAGTTCACTTTTTGTATAACTCTATGTGATCTAAATATGCATCTTTATGATATATAAGCGAATAACTTTTAGAAGTCAAACAGTGAAAATGTCAAATCCATTAAGAATACAATAAGTAACGCTTGTTTATTCTTACATGGCTAAAAACTGTAGCGGTTTAAGCAAAACACATTAGCAGTCTTACCATCCATACATTACTAAGATTCTCATTGTGCTTATCTGTTTGTACCCTCGGGTTAGCCCAAACAGTGCAATATCCTGCAATAAAAACAAGGTACTGAAATTTGCTAACTTGAATGGTCAAAATTGATCTCGATCATTAACACACTATGCAGCTTATACCATGGGCACTTATTTAGAGTTGCTGCTAATAATCATCAGCGATAGGTTGCTGTAGGAGAAAAGGACTGTTTATACAATTTGCCACTAATGAAAAGACAAGACTTTAGATTTCCCACATAAGTGTGCTGTCAGGTCCCTGTCCATCTCCTGTGATTTGATCTAATTATTCTAGTCTTCTTTGTACCAAAGAGAATAGAATCATAGACTAGGAAGGGGCCAGTAACTTATTAACATTATTTGGGATTTCATTCTTGTCTTCTAAGATCTTAGTTTCCCCCCCCCCCAAAAAAAAACCCCATCCAATTTGGTGTCATCTGCAAATCTGATTAAATATTTCTTCCATCTCTAATATTCTCTTGAATTGCATGGGGAAAAGAAATTGACAACTGGATAACATGAACAGATTCTTTGTGCACTTACCATAGCTAAAATACAGGTAGACCTTGACTTACAGCATTTCGTTTAGTGACCGATCAGTTACAATGGCACTGAAAAAAGTGTCTTATGACCATTTTTCACACTTAAAGACTGTTGCAGTAACCCCATAGTTGTGTGATTTTTATTTGGATACTTGGCAAGTGGTTCATATTCATGACGGTTGCAGTGTGTCCCGGGGTCACATGATCACCTTTTGCCACCTTCTGACATGCAAAGTCAATGGGGGAAGCCAGATTCACTTAACAACTGTGTTACTAATTTAAGAACTGCAGTGATTCACTTAACAAACGAGGCAAGAAAAGTCATAAAACGGGGCAAAACTCACTGAACAAATTTTTCACTTAACATCAGTTTTGGGCTCAACCAGGTCCGCGGGCACTAGCGCGAGTGGGGGTGAGTGCGCGTACGTGTGTGCACACACTGGCCAGCTTGTCCTGCAGCTCAGTGGCCAGTAGATTGGGGATCCCTGGATTAAACATATAGATTTTGAATGGATAAATATAAGGAAATATGGAACTTATTTATACAAAGTGTAGTTTTTAAAAAGCCGGGTAATCACATAAGTGTACTGGAAATAAATAAATTTGAATAATGTTTGTATTAGATAAGTAGATATAGCAGTGATGGCGAACCTTTTAGAGACTGAGTGCCCAAACTGCAACCCAAAACCCACTTATGTATCGTCGGGTGCTGGGTGGGCGTGGCCCATTGGGTGGTTGTGGCCGCGGTGGTAACGGCAGACTAGGTGGGACTAAAAAGTTCAATCAATCAATTCCAACTTTGCAAGATCTTTTTTTTTCCCGTGAGAAGTTGAAATTGATCAATTGATTGAACCTTTTTTTTCCACACAGCGGTGGAGGTCTAAAGCAAAAAGGTTTTATAAAAGCCAGCTGAAGGCCTAGGACTGGGTGACGGCGTGCGTGCCCACAGAGAGGGCTCTGCGTGCCACCAGTGCCACCTGTGCACTTGTGCCACAGGTTCGCCACCACGAATATATAGCATTATAAGTACTGTTTTAACAAAATATACTTTGTACCTTATTTTTCACTTATTTAAGCACTTGTATTTTTGGTAACGTATATATTTTTGTCTTCTTTTTTCCTTTTTCCATACCTTTTTCTGTTGCTATTTTAAAAGCAATACAATTTATTTAAAAAACGCATTCCTTCCACCTCTTCACGCAAATCATTAACAAAACTATCAAAAGGGGGAAGGATCCCACCCTGATCCTTGCGGCATCCTACTTGACAAGTCTCTCCAATTTGATGAGGAACCATTAATTAGCACTTCTTGAGCATAATTTTTGAGCCAGCTATATTTCTATTTAATTGTTGTGCCATTTAGCCCACACTTAGCTAACTTGCTAATCTGCATGAAAGGGGGGGGGCACTTAATTAAATGTTTTGGAAAAGTTAAGAGCTATTGCGGTACTCCCACCTCCTCTTAAGGAAGCTACTTGATCCAAAATGAAATATGATACATCTGATTTGCTCTTGACAAATCCAGGCTGACTTCTGATAAGCACCGACTACTTTTCAAGATGTTTACTGATCTCTTTACGATCTTTAGAATCTTCCTAGCTGTTGACGTCAAACAGACAGATCTCTAATTTGTTGGATCTTCGTTTCTCCCCTTTTTGAAAGCAGAGTCGATGCTTACTGTCTTCCAGTCACCTGGCGTTTCGCCACTTCTCTAGGATTTCTCAAAAGTAATAAATAAGGTTTGGCCAGATTATCAGATAGTTCCTTCTGTAACTAGGATCCAATTAATCTAGTCGTGCAGATTTAAAGTCAAGAGGTATTCTCTGACATGTTTCTTTTCATTTCAAGCTTCAGTCGTGTTCCTTAATCTTGTTCTTCACAACTGCCTGGTGGGAAAAAATTATTTTCTCTTAGAGAAGACTAAATCTATCAGTGATAACTCGGCTTTCCTGTTTGTTAGTATTTTGCCTTTTGTCAATGAGCAGAAGATATACCAATTCTTTATATTTAGCCTCCTGCACTCAACTCCTCCTGAGGTTTCATTTTTCTGACCCCAAATCTAAAGTTATAGGTTACTTGTGTGTACTCTGACCTGGCCCTTTTCTTATTCTCTCTCGTGTCCTTTTCGCTACTGTCTCCCCTTAGTGAAATTGTTTGCCATTCTATTTTTAATAATTTGCTCTTTAGGAATTCTCATCCAGCTTGAGCCAACTTGTCTCATTAGCTGCTTCTGTCTTGGTATCCTATTTAGAACTGTCCCAAGTTAATTAAATGTTGCCTTCTTTAAATCTAATATACATGGTCACAGTCAAGTTTTAATTTTCTTTCATATCAAGACCTCCAGCATTACACGTTCACATTCCCTGAGGACCCCGCTATGTCCGCTTCTACAACTAAGTCTCCCATGTCGATTCGCATCAAGCCCAAGACAGTCGATCCTCCTTTTTCAACCCTCTGAAGAAGAGATGAATTTCGTGGAGGAGTCATGCTCTGCAGAGTTTGTTTCCAACAAAGCTTTGGGCACTCCCTTTTCTCCTTTCAACTACAGATGCAATAAGAGAAAGAATTGCAGCTTCGCGTTTGCTTTTAGTGATTTTATTTATTTATTTTTATTACATTTATATCCCGCCCTTCTCCGAAGACTCAGGGCGGCTTACAAGCTTAGCAGTAGCCTTCATTCTATGTATATGCCTGCTTATTAGGGCTTTCGCCCCCCCCCCAAGCGGCATTATTACAAAGTCAGCTTAATTGCCCCCAACAATCTGGGTCCTCATTTTACCTACCTCGGAAGGATGGAAGGCTGAGTCAACCTTGAGCCTGGTGGGATGCGAACCTGCACTAATTGCAGGCAGCTGGTGTTACTTAAGGAGGCATCAGCCCACTGCTCCACCAAGGCTCTTAATGATGTGCCTACTTAACCCACACACTAGCTTCTTAAGAGTGCTAATTCTCCACCCAGATATAAGAACATAAGGTACAGCCCACTGGATCGGGCCAAGCCCCATCGCAATCTTTTTCTTACTCTGGGTAACCTTTTTCCTGGGGTGCTCACAAGTGGAATACAGAAACATACTGTTGTGATTCAGGGTCAGCCTGTGGGTTCGGCAGTTGGGTCGGACGACTCAGAGGAGGAGGAGGGGGGTGTTGAAGACCTTGCTGAGGGGGTTGAAGATCTTGCTGATGAGAGCCCTCAGCCAGGCCCCTCCCACTTGGTCACCACGGAGACCCAGCTGTGTGAGCCTGACAGCGTGGATGAAGATGACCCACAGCTGGCCCTGTTCAAGGACGCCCGACGCAGGAGGCAGTCAATTAGGAGTAAACAGAGGAAGGCAATGGGGCTTCTCGGAAGGAGGCAGAGAGAAGCCACGCCCTGAACTCTATATAAGGGGAATGTGTGGGGAGGGCTGGTTTGCTGAAGGCAACCGCTTGGATAGTTCATGTTTCTTAAAGCTCCTGTTTCTTGGTTTGTCTTGTTCCGTTTGTTTTTGTGGTAATAAATTTGGCAGGCGTAATTCCAGCCTCTTGCCTTCTTGTAAAAGGGGTTGTCCCTGCCTTTTCTGCAGGGCCGGTAGCAGGCTGGTACAGAACACATACATCTCTCTTGCTACTCTTGGCCTGCAGCTCATGTTTGGAGTGATGTTGTATGTTGGCTTAAGATTCATGGAAGCTGACTGGTCCATCCAACCCTCTAATTCTTAAAAAGAAAAAAAAGCCATTAAAAGTTAAACTCATCCTTATGCAGCAATGTATATTCCCTCTTTGAAGAAGGACTTTCTTTGGTCTTGTTTTTAAGCCTTCTTCCAATCAGCACTGTTGAATCCCTTATGTCACAGGGGTGTCAAACTCAATTTCATTGAGGGCCGCATCAGCATTGCGGTTGGGTGTAGCCAGGGTGGGCGTGGCCTACTGGGTGGGCGTAGCTAGAGTGCATATGGCCTACTGGGTGGGCGTGGCCAGCTCTATATCGTTCGCATCAAGGGTGCCTATGGGGGCCCGGGCAGGAGTGGGACAGATCTGAGGGTCTCTGGCAGAAGGAGGGTCTCTGGGCCAGGGCCAAGGCAGTGTGGGCCGTTCCCTCACTGTTTCCAGGATGGCTTCGTGGGCCGCATGAAACCACTTCGCGGGCCGGATCCGGCCCCTGGGCCTTGTGTTTGACATGTCTTCCTTATGATCAGTGTTTTGAGAAAGGAAGAAAAACAATTCTCTTTCCACTTGCTTCACACTAGGTATCTTTTGTGCGTCTAAGTCACTTATCTTTTTCTAATCTAAACTTTACGAATCCCAAACATTCTAGCCATTTATCATTAACAAAATCATTTCAACTCCCTGAGAGCCTCGGTGGAGCAGTGGGCTAATGCCTCCTTAAGTAACACCAGCTGCCTGCAATTAGTGCAGGTTCGAGTCCCACCAGGCTCAAGGTTGACTCAGCCTTCCATCCTTCCGAGGTAGGTAAAATGAGGACCCAGATTGTTGGGGGCAATTAAGCTGACTTTGTAATAATGCCGCTTAGGGGTGTGTGTGTGAAAGCCCTAACAAGCAGGCATATACATAGAATGAAGGCTACTGCTAAGCTTGTAAGCCACCCTGAGTCTTCGGAGAAGGGCGGGATATTTATTTATTTTATTTATTTATTTTTATTACATTTATATCCCACCCTTCTCCGAAGACTCAGGGCGGCTTACAAGCTTAGCAGATATAAATGGAATTAAAATAAAATAAATAAATAAATAAATAATTTTGGGTTGCCTGCTGCTATGCAATCCTAGGCTGCATAGACAGAGGGATAGCATCGAGATCACACACAAAAGAAAAAAAAGGGAAAAAAAGGATAAGGCCGCTTTCTACTGCACTAGTGAGGCCACATTTGGAACACTGCTTCCAGTTCTGGCCACATAAGATACAAAAAAAGGGTGCTGAGACCCTAGAAAGAGTGCAGAGAAGAACAACGAAGATGATAAGGGGTCGGGAGGCTAAACCATACAGTGAACGGTTGAGGGAGCTAGGTATGTCTAGCCTTGTCGAAGAGAACGATTGGGATAATTTGATAACTGAGGGGCTCATACAGAGAAGAGGGGATCAACTTATTCTCGAAAGCACCAGAGGGCAGGACAGGGAATGGGTGGAAGCTTGTCGAAGAGAGATGCAGCTTAAAACCAAGGAGAAAATTCCCGACAGTGAGAACAACTAATCAGCAGAATAGCTGGATGGTAAATCTAGCTCCTGAGGTTGTGGGTGCTTTACTGCTGGAGGTTTTCAAGGTTTTCATACTGGACAAGTGGTTGACTGGGATAGTGTAAGATCTCCTGCCTTGAGCTGGGGGTTGAACTAGAAGACCTCCAGGATCCCTTCCAGCCTTATGAGAACATAGAAATGTGTTTGCAATAGTGGCAAATATCTGTAGCTCGGGTGTAGGATGGAGGTGAACATTCATTCTCTGAGCTTGTGGGTTTGTTTCCAGACATTTCGTTACCAACCGAGTTTAGGGGATCCCTCTTTCCCTCACAGAAGTGTGTTCGATGCGCTACATATTTTTAACTCTCATTATATCCTTTTTTTTTCAAACAAGACCAGAACTATATAAAAGATTCCGGATATGGGCATGCTACGGATTTGCATACCCATCATTACAATCTTAGCAGCTTGATTTTCCAATCCTTTTCCTAATTATTCCTGGCACAGAACTTGCCTCTTTTTTTTAACCAGATGCTATTTTCATTGATAATTGTGACTCTGTTTATTTACAGACAGCTGTCTCAGATCCTGATCTATTCAATTACAATGAACCTCAATTTAACAGGCCCTTGTTCAGTGGGCTTCGGAAACAGCCGACGCTTTCCCAGATATCCAGCCAGATAGTGGAACCTGTCCCTTTTGCCCAAAATAACTTTTTTTTTAAAAAAAAATAAAGACCACATTCAATTGACATTATTTGCAGCATTAAAATCTTTTACGTAATGGCATTACTACGCTGGGGAAGAACAACTACCTCTTCTCCCACCACCCAAGGATCCATCCGACAGTCTTTTCACTGTCGCGATCTCCACTTGGCCCATCTTCACCCAGATTAGAGAGTCCTTTCCAAAGTTCTCCACAACCATTTTCTCTATTCAGCAGTCTTATTCACAAATCTGGCCAGGTCACAGCTTTCCAATCAGTCAAGATAATTTGTGAACGCTGGTCTCAACCCAGAATCCCGGGGGGACGTTTCTTATTTCCTCCCACTGAGAAAATGTATCATTTATTCTCTGCTTCCTGCTTCTGAACCAGCTAGCAGTTCATGACAGGACAGCTTTCTCCTGTGATCATTAAGCTTACTCAAAAGGAAGGGAAAGCAGAAACTCTGCACATCGCACAGCGAAGTCAGCCAGCCCGCCCCTCTCTCTGAAAGGAAAGCCGGCTAATGAGGGCACAAGACAGGCTGTGTGATAGGGCTGCCCTTCTCTCTAGCAAGTAAACCATTACGGTCCTCTGGGTTTTTCAAGCGGATCAGGTTTAAGCTGTCGTCCTGGAGAAAAAGGCCTTCATTTAATTAGGTCGTATCTTTCCATTGCACCAACTTTCTCTGCCAA
This sequence comes from Vipera berus, assembly GCF_964194415.1. Classification (NCBI taxonomy): domain Eukaryota; kingdom Metazoa; phylum Chordata; class Lepidosauria; order Squamata; family Viperidae; genus Vipera; species Vipera berus. Next base: position 263,876,449 of record NC_138203.1, read on the forward strand.
GGAGAAATACTCGGATGTTCTGAGAATTGCTTATCGTTCCTCCCACAGCCTGATTAGACAAGCCAAGTTAGCTAGCAAGGAAAAGAGAAACTTGAACAAATGCTAAACTTGGGAGAGGAGTCGGAAGGGGAGTTCAAGACTTGGGCAAGGATGTAGGCTGGATGGGAGGTTCAGCATCGGGAGCAATCTCTGCGGGTAAAGACATACAACTGTTGGTATCTCAGGGCTGGACTGTGGGATCCTTGGTGTTGAGCTTGGTTGTTTCCCCGCAGACGTTTCGCTACCCAACTAGGTCATATCATCAGCGCTAGGAGGGAGAGAGCAGCCTGATTTTACTGCAAACTAGGAGAGGCTCCTTCGCAGTAAAATCCAGGTCCCAGGGGAAATCTTTTCTATCACTCATTTGATCGGCTCCTTCCAGCTCCAGAGGCTGGGTTTGAATTGTAGTCTTCTGCATGCGATTTTTCTAAAACGCCTATTGGCAAAGGCTTTAGTTACGCAAAGGGCATCAAACTGGGGGTTTCTTAAAGAGGACACAAGTAGTGCAAAATTAGATGATGTGGAGAGAAATGGCCCACAGAATCGCCAAGAGTCGGACACGACTGGTGATGAATGGATAACGTCATCAGGAGAAAAAGACACAGAGACTTAGTTCTATTGCAGGCTCCTTTCATTTCATATCCCATTTCAGATATTAAATCTTAAAACCAAAGATTTTAGAAGTATCAGAGACCGTGGCAGTTGTGGAGGAGGTCAGACAAATCCTTCCTTCTTCACACACACACACACACACACACACACACACACACACACACACACGATCATGTAGTCCTTGGTGCTGTCTGAGCTTGGTTGTTTACTACATGATTTTCGAACGGGTGTCAGGGCACAACATAATAAGAGGAAGGAATCATGGCTGCACTGAGTTCCTTGAAAATAAAAGTTGGACATTGATACAATGCGGCAGACTACAGCCACCTTAGGAAGTCCAATTTTGAAATATAAATGCAGAAAAAAATATAGTACCGTACGTACACAGGCGCCTCAAGGCAAGATGGGAGGCAAATAAATCTAAACAAGCAAACAAACAGAAATACAGCACATGTCCCCAAACAAAACTAAATGCAGCCTTAGATCATGAGACCCCCCCCAAAGCGCTTGGTTGTTTTTTATGCAGACGTTTCATTACTCAAACTAGGTAACATCATCAGTGCAGGAAGGAGTGGAGTTTGCTGTCAGTTTATATTTGTTCTGTTCCAGCCTACGACCGGCCCTGTTTGTGTGTCAGGGACAACCCCTTTTAACTTTTTACAGTCAATAGGCTGGAAAAACCCAACCCAAATTTATTTACAGTTCAAACAAAAAAGCAACAGAATAATTCCTTCAATAAATGAATCAAAATATCAAACAAGAGTCAACAAACAACGAGTTAAACAGTAGTAGCAAGAACAGACCGGGATTCCCTTAGAACACGGGTCGGCAACCCGCGGCTCCGGAGCCGCATGCGGCTCTTTGAGCCGTCTTCTGCGGCTCCCAGCCGCCCGGTGCGCGCGCACCTCTCCAAATGGAGAGTGGCACCGCCCGTTTGGAGAGGTGCGCGCGCACCTCCCCGAATGGGCGGAGCTGCGCGCGCACCTCCCCAAACCTTTGGAGAGGTGCGCGCGTACCTCCGCGCGAACGGGCCGCGGCGTCGCTCTTTGAGGAAGCTGCCGCGGCCCGTCTGCAAAGCTGCCGAAAGCGGCAGCTTTGCAGATGGGCCACGGCAGCTCCCTCAAAGAGCGACGCCGCGGCCCGTTCCGAGAGGTGCGCGCGCACCTCCCCGAATGGGCGGAGCTGCGCGCGCACCTCCCCAAACCTTTGGAGAGGTGCGCGCGTACCTCCGCGCGAACGGGCCGCGGCGTCGCTCTTTGAGGAAGCTGCCGCGGCCCGTCTGCAAAGCTGCCGAAAGCGGCAGCTTTGCAGATGGGCCACGGCAGCTTCCTCAAAGAGCGATGCCGCGGCCCGTTCCGAGAGGTGCGCGCGCACCTCCCCGAATGGGCGGAGCTGCGCGCGCACCTCCCTGAATGGGCGGAGCTGCGCGCGCACCTCCCCAAACCTTTGGAGAGGTGCGTGCGTACCTCCGCGCGAATGGGCCGCGGTGTCGCTCTTTGAGGAAGCTGCCGCGGCCCGTCTGCAAAGCTGCCGAAAGCGGCAGCTTTGCAGATGGGCCACGGCAGCTTCCTCAAAGAGCGACGCCGCGGCCCGTTCCGAGAGGTGCGCGCGCACCTCTCCGAACGACCGGAGGTGCGCGCGCACCTCCCCAAACCTTTGGAGAGGTGCGCGCGTACCTCCGGGCGAACGGGCAGCGGTGCCGCTCTTTGAGGAAGCTGCCGCGGCCCGTCTGCAAAGCTGCCAAAAGCGGCAGCTTTGCAGACGGGCCGTCGCCGTCGGGCAACCGGGAACCGGTTCCATCTCACTTTTTTAAAAAATGGCAACCGCGTGCGTCCGCGCATGCGCAAAACGTTTTTTGCGCATGCGCGTGCATGGACACACGCACGCGGCTCCCAGTTTTTTTAATTTGTGATGGAACCGGTTCCCGGTGGCTCTTTTCCTTTTTTAGGTTGCCGACCCCTGCCTTAGAATGTCTCCAAATGGTTGCCTTCAGCAACCAGCCCTGCCCACACCTTCCCCTTTTATTATCAGTCCCAAGGTGTGGCTTCTCACTGCCTTCTCCTCCTCTCACTGAGTTGCCTCATTGATTTTCTCTGCTCTGCTCTGCTGGATTGCCTACTGCTTCTAGCATCTCTGAACAGATTCAGCTGTGAATCCTCAGAGTCCGACACCTCGTACTCACACAGCTGAGCCTCATGAGGAACATGACTGGTGGGGCCAGGCTGAGAGTCCTGCAGTGCATCAGAGCCTCCCTCTGACACCAAAGGCTCTCCAAACCCCCCCCTCCTCCTCCTCAGATTCATCGGACTCAGCTGCTGGGAGCACAGGCTGACACTGAATCACAACAATATTCTAGTGTCTTGCCCTGTCAGTCAAGGCAAGGCACGACTAGAATATAAATCAAGGGCAAACCCCACTCCTTACTAGCATTGATGAGGTTATCTAGTTTGAGTAATGAAATGTCTGCATAAAAACAACCAAGCTCAGGGAGCACCAAGGGCCACTCATTTCAATGCTGAGATATAAATACTCTCCTTTATTGGTAGCCTGAGATGATATTAATGGAACTGCAGTTTCCAATCTATGAGAAGATATCATTATACCTTGTTCTGCATTCATTAGCTCAAACCTCAGAAACTGAGTCTAGGCAGCCCCGTTTATGAAAAATTCAGAGAAACGAATATAATTTGAAAGAAGGGCAGTGGTTATGATTAAAGAGCTAAAAATGTAAGATCTGGGGGGGAAAATTAAGATAAGGAAAGGCAAATTCCAAACGAATGTCAGAAATACCATCCTAACATTAAAAGTGGTTCAACAACTGAACTAATTAGTCAGAGAAATGACAGAATTCTCTTCTCTGAACATGCTCAAGTGCTAGAGTCTGATGACTCTAGCTAGATGACTATTTCAGTTTGGATTCCTGAAACAAGTAGGAAGTTAGACTCGCATGGCCCAAATCAGTGTTTTTCAAATGTTGGCAACCTTAAGATGTACAGACTTCAACTCCCAGAATTCCCTAGCCAGCCAATATATCCAACAGTCTCATTTTGGGGGCCCATATTAAGTATACTGAGCATCTGCCCAAATGGGGAAAAGTGCACTTTGGGAACAAAAATATAATTTCCCAGGACGCTCAGCCTTCCAGGAAAAAAAAAAGTTTATATCCTACAGATCTACACAAGCGACTCCTCAATACATTTCTGACACTATGGAGAAAAATAAACCCAGAATTTCAGTATTTGTATCACGGGTGGTGCTAGCTTATCTATCAGACCAGAAAAGCTGAAATAAACTGTATGAACTTATTTGAAAAAGAAATTTTCCTTTCCCCCCCCCACCCCCCGCTCTGTGCCTTTGTTCATCTCCCTGCAGTAAGATTCAGCTTGTCTTGGGAGCTTTGACTGCCTGTCACAATTTGGTTTTTAGTTTATTATTAATTATCAAATTCTGCATCAGTGCCTGGTGCCTAACACTGACAGTTGTCCACATCTGCCTGATGTAAGCAGCAATATGGTAATCCAGAGACGTGCTAAGAGCTCCCTATGTGCAAATATTTAACTAGAAACAGCAGAGACCTAATAATTACTCGATCAGCAGTGACCGAATGGCAGACAGATCTTTGTACAGACCCTAAAAATACAACCTGCAATCAAACACCACTTGGGGCAGTCAGTAGAAAATTTCAAGCAAATTGCTTTGCTGACATGTTAAAAGCATGTATTACCTGGCTCAGGGCATAATTGCAAGCTCACAATAGCTCAGATGCAAGAGTCTTGCAGCCCAAACCATGCGCAAGAAGGTGCTTTGTCTCATCTACAGCAATAGCCATTAGCTTATCTCAGAGATCTATTAGATTTCCCAAGGTGATGGCAATACTCAAATACTCTAAACCAGACATGTCAAACACAAGGCTTGGGGGCCGGATGCGGCCCGCGAAATGGTTTCATGTGGCCCACAAAGCCATCCTGGAAACAGTGAGGGAACGGCCCCCACTGCCTTGGCCCTGGCCCAGAGACCCTCCTTCTGCCAGAGACCCTCAGATCTGTCCCACTCCTGCCCAGGCCCCCATAGGCACCCTTGATGGGAACGATGTAGAGCTGGCCATGGCCATCCAGTAGGCCATACGCACTCTAGCCACGCCCACTCAGTAGGCCATGCCCACCCTGGCCCCCTGAGGGCAACCGCAATGCTGATGCGGCCCTCAATGAAATTGAGTTTGACACTCCTGCTCTAAACTTTTAGCTAGCCTAGCGGTAGGTTGATTACGATGTTGAACTAAGTCCAGAAATACCCAGAGTCAAATGCACACTGATTTGTGGATCTTAACTGGGTGCTATAATAAGTCATTCACTCTCCCTCAGTCCAGCCTAACTCATAGGTTGAAGTTGAGATGAAAGCAGAGGAAATCCTCAAGCAAGCTATAAATGCAACATATATATAAAGATAAAGATTCCCCCGCCCATGCGTGCTAGTCGTTTCCAACTCTAGGGGCCGGTGCTCATCTCCGTTTCAAAATCAAAGAGCCAGCGCTTGTCCGAGGACGTCTCCGTGGTCATGTGGCCGGCATGACTAGATGCCAAAGGCGCACGGAACGCTGTTACCTTCCCACCGGAGTGGTCCCTATTTTTCTACTTGCATTTTTTTACGTGCTTTCGAACTGCTAGGTTGGCAGAAGCTGGGACGAGTAACAGGCGCTCACTCTGCTACGCGGCACTCGGGATTTGACCCGCCAAACTGCCGATCTTCTGATCGACAAGCTCAGCGTCCTAACCCACTGAGCCACCGCATCCCTTCTTTTAATTATATACCTCCTTAATTAAATATATATAATTGTTTTGCCACAAGCAAAGGGGCTGCATTATGTAGCCAGCAAAATCCCCTCATCTCAAGAAGTCTACCAAACCTAATAAATAGGGTGTCTTTAAAAAGGTAAAGGTAAAGGGTCCCCCGCACATGCGTGCTAGTCGTTTCCAACTCTAGGGGACAGTGCTCATCTCCGTTTCAAAGCCGAAGAGCCAGCGCTTGTCCGAGGACGTCTCGGACACCAGCACTCCATCCAACAGTCCTTTCCAAACTTCTGGAACAGTACAGATAGTCCTCGACTTACAACAGTTCATTTAGTGACTGCTCAACGTTACAACAAGGCTGAAAAAAGTGACTTAGGACCGTTTTTCACAAGTATGACTGTTGTAAAATGGAGCAAAAAGCAAAACTCACTTAACTGTCTCGTTTAGCAATAGAAATGTTGGACTCAACTGTGGTCATAAGTCAAGGACTACCTGCATTCTCGAAATTATTACAAAACTGCCTGTGCGTTTATTTTTATTTATTTATTTATGGGGGGGGGAGATGCTTCCAGATGCAGTTTGAACAATTTGCTCATCATTAATCCTGCTGAGTGCAAAGCCCGTCCTGAGCATCATCTTTGCTCTTTGAAGAATATTACTAGTATAGAATTTAAACTGGCTTTCGAGTCAAAGCGGCATGTGCAGCCTTGGGAACAACACGCAACATAAAAACAAACAAACATCCAGATTAGCCATGAGGTGCAAGATCACTTTAGATCAGGGGTGTCAAACTCAATTTCATTGAGGGCCGCGTCAGCATTGCGGTTGCCCTCAAGGGGCCGGGTGGGTAGGGCCAGGGTGGGCGTGGCCTGCTGGGTGGGTGTGGCTAGAGTGCATATGACCTACTGGGTGGGCGTGGCCAGCTCTACATTGTTCGCATCAAGGGTGCCTTTGGGGGCCTGGGCAGGAGTGGGACAGATCTGGGGGTCTCTGGCAGAAGGAGGGTCTCTGGGCCAGGGCCAAGGCAGTGGGGGCCGTTCCCTCCCTGTTTCCAGGATGGCTTCGCGGGCCACAAAAAACCACTTCGCGGGCCGGATCTGGCCCCCGGGCCTTGTGTTTGACATGTCTGCTTTAGATCTTCCTTTAAAAAAGAAAATAAAATAAATCCACAAAGTGCCTCCCGATGCGGGGAGTTAAATACCATGCACAGCGCCACAAAGCAGAAAAGTTCTTCATGCCGCTAAGACACAAATTAATTAGCCATATATTTGTGGATACATAAGCTATTACCACTTGTTTTATTTTTCTACCACGGGCCTTGTTGATTAGGTAGGGTAGCGGACAGATTGTTACAGGTAATCCTTGACTTACGAGTGGTCACTTAATGACCATTTGAGGTTATGGCATCCATCCCCTCCCCCAAAGGTACTTACGAACTGAAGTTACGACAGCCCACCCCACCCCCCAGCAATCACAGGATTGCATTTCAAATACATGGCAACCAGTCCACATTTATGGCTGCTTTGCAGGGTCCCATGGCTGTGAGTTATAATGTTTTTGCCAAAAACAGCATTTACAATGGGTTCCGCTTAACAAACGCCACCAAAAGCTTGTAAAATCGGATGGGTCGCACGAGTGACCTACTTTATGACTGTCCAAACTTACAACTGTAACCGGCAGGCTCAATTATGACGGTTAAGTTAAAGGACTGCCTGCATTTATTTATTTTAAAAAAAAACATTTCTTTCACTGCAGTTGAACAGAATACCCAAATAGGAACGACCCAGTCTTCCCAGTCCTCAAGTCCTTCCAGCCTTTGCTGCAGTTTCTGTAGGAAACCAGACAACCCCCAACAGGGCAGTACTGAGTGATGCCATTTGATTTCACTCATTCCCGGCTTCAGGGCAACCGGAGTGCAAGGATGCATATGCCTGCCAGCTTAAATAGCGATGCGTTTCTTTGGCTTCAATTAAACATCACTCCAGCCTTCAGAAACAGACAGCCATGCCTAGTCTGCCCCTTTGCCCATGTAACAGAAGAAATGGGATCAAAGCCAGCCAGGTTTTTTTTTCCTCCTTTCTCATAGCTGACTTCAATTCCCCAAATTTCCCAGCCTCCCAGAATTCTGGGAGTTGATGTCCACACATCTTCAAGTGGCCAAGGTGGAGAAATATTGATTTATACTTTACAACAGGGGTCTTCAAACCTGGCCCTTTTGTGACTGGTGGACTTCAACTCCCAGAATTCCTCACCCAGGCATGCTGGCTGAGGAATTCTGGGAGTTGAAGTCCACCAGTCAAAAAAGGGCCAAGTTTGAAGACCCCTGCTTTGCAAACATGCTTGGCTCTGAAGCAGAATTTTTCCTCCATCCTATTCAGCAGTTACTAGTGGAATACAAGCATCCATATTTAGTTCTTCCTCTTGGAAAGGAGAAGAAAGATTTTCTTTTTATAAAGGATTTGAGAGCATTCAGTGTTTATTTAAGTATTTATTACATCTAATCTGAACAGGCTTCTAGGCAACAAACAATTCAAGCTGAAATAAAAACCTGAATACCAAACTCTGCCACATAAAACGGGACACAACATTTTGAATCCAAACCAGCCAAATGCATATCTGAATTTGTGCGCAAAAAAAGAAAAAAAAAGTATAGGACACATTTCTGTAGTTCAATAGTTCCCTAAAATGGGGAGCTAGTTCCAAGAAGAAAATCCTGCTTACGATTTCCCCCAAAATCTTTCTTTTCAAATGAAAACAACCTGAGCATGTTTTCATTTTGGCTTGTCCCACTGTCATTTTTCCTATGATCTTCTAGGTCTATTACAAATACTGTGTAATTTTGGCTTCTCCCTTGACAAAACTGAACTCTGCTCCAGTGTTTTAAATACATCTCTGATAGGTTTTAAGACTCTGACCAACAAGAAATAGCAGCAGAAGACTTACCTGGCCGAAAAGACAAAATCATCATCGGATTTTGCAATTTTACCTGTATTATAGTCAAAGTAGGCTTGTGCTGCTGCACTGCATCCGCCTAAATGGGTGGGGCATTCTTTCCCTTCCCATCCGACTCTTAATTGCAGTTCTGGTGAGTAGTTTTCACTTGTATGAATCCCCTCCTAGCTATGTAAATGTGCTAAGTGCATTCTTTTTAGGGGGTCTAAGAAGGACCACACACACACACACACACACACACACACACACACACACACACGCACAAACTGCCTTTCTACAGCCTCCTTTAGATGTTTATGTTTACAAGTAATGCTCCATATACATATCTCCGTGTCCCTTGAAATCTGGATAGGGAACTCTGCATCCTAAAAGTTTCAGCACTGTTTCGATGACTACATATTTTTTTTCCAACCAGAAAGCCGTGGGCGCAAGCCTATAAATTGCAGACACGAAATCATCAGAACCAGAAAAGAACCAAGCCGAATCTTCTAGCTGTCTCAGATTCAGTACATTACAGCTCCTTGTTCCTCTGATATGGTGACAATTCTCCAAACACCCCCCCCCCACTCTAGATGCCAACCATTAAATTTAGAGCCTTATCTCCACTTTCCCTGTGTCAGCCAAGCCTCTATTTATGGCAGCAAGAACAAGCCTCTCAAGTGGCAGAAGCCAGGTGTAGCCGAAAAGCAGTAAATTGCTTCTGTAATTATACTTTTCTACTGCAGGAGGCAAAAAAGAAAAAAGCAGCTCATGGCGGTTTTTTTTTTCTAGAAAGTTACTTGAAATGCTTCCAGAAGATCCTCTGCAAACCATTTGCATGCATCGTCTGCCTGACCAGATTTCTTCCAAACACATTTTTTTTTCTTTCCAAGAGGGATTTCCTCTGTTCCCAGCAGGAGCCCTGCTCAAACCTGTGCTTCCTAGCTACTCCCAGGTCCCATCCTCCCCTTCCCAGTAACCGACAGGAATTACTGCATCTCACCTGGTCTTAGGGACTTCGAGCGGACTGCTGCCTAGTCTGGAGAAGTTCTCTGAATGATTGGAAGAAGAGGAGCTGGAGGACCTCGCGTCAAGAGTGCCCTGGATGGGCAGCCGGTCGTCAGGTTGCTGCGTCCGATTCCACAGGACAGCTTGAGGGGACGAGGCACAGTTTTTCCTCCTGCAAAGGAACAACATGGTTTATTTGATGTCTGGTCCGCTTGGAGAACTTTACTCAGATGGGTCTGACTCTGCCTTTACACCAGTGGAGTTCCTACGCATGCCTTATATGTGTTTTGGAAAAAACGTATAAAGTTAAGGTGTTATTCCCCCAGACTTCAGAATTGTTTCCAATCAGTGTTAAGGGACTTTTTCCTGAAATTTAGTAATAGACTGGAAGCAATAAGGTTAAAGTTACTAACCTGTTTTAAACCAACGGCATAGAAAAAAACAAGTAGTCAATCTAATAATTAAAGATCTGGCAGCAACAGAATAACTGAAAGGAGGATCTTAACACACAAATCACAATTAGGAACTTCAACATTATTCATAGCCAGAAGGACTCCAAAATAAAGATATAACTATGTGATACAGTATTCCTACCATCCTTTTGTTCGATATTCAGAGGTTTCACGTAGGACAGTCTCCATATTACAAAAGGGAAAGGCAAGCCTAAGATAAGTATTTCTCTAAGTTACCTCACAAATGGGGCAACTTTTACAACAGCAGACTTTGTCAGTTACCATATTATCGTTGCTCCACCAACAGTTTAGAGACCTGCACAAGTTTTCAAACACTTGCACACTTGACAAGACTCCCAAGATAACCAGCTTCTTCCCATTACTATTGGAATTCATAGTTCATATTTCCTAGCAAAGTCTAGTACAGGGGTCTTCAAACTTGGCCTTTATGACTTGTGGACTTCAACTCCCAGAATTCCTCGGCCAGGCACGCAGGCTGAGGAATTCTGGGAGTTGAAGTCCACAAGTCATAAAAGGGCCAAGTTTGAAGACCCCTGGTCTAGCAAGTCATGCAAGTTGAGTTGCTAACTCAGCACTTGGTAGAGTTGAGTTTCTTGAATATCCACAGGAGACATCTCCATACCCACTACATGGCCTTTTCTGTAATCTGTCGCCTTCGTGATTTAAGTTCCTCAGTGCCATATCCAGAAGCTTCCTTCTGTCTCTCTTCCCCCTCTATTACTCAAACTGATGGAAGATCCTTCAAAAATCTCCAATTTTGGAAAGGGATAAGAGGATGTGAACAATTTTAAGAAATAAATACATGTTTTTAGCTATTCAGATAGGTAAAAGAGAACAGTCTTTGTATGGCTTAGACCAGCCTGGAAATGAGCTGTATCCATTCCACAAGGACAACTTCCTTCCAGAGGCTCTAATTAGTAAAACAACTTCAGGGATCACTCTCTCTTTCGGAACCAGCAAAGCCACACACAATTTAACCAGACTTACAATCAAAGATATGCGGTGGCTTTTCAACTGCACAGATCGGCTTTTGATGCTGAAGGGACCTGAACCTGACACAACCTCCCTTTGAAGGTCCGTATTTGTCTGCCTTTCTTCCTCCTCCACTTCCATATCCAGCCGTTTCTGAATTCCTAGATGCTTGCTAAGCAATTATCAGAGGTCTGGCTTATTTACTACCACTGGCCGTGTACGTTAATAAGGACTCTTTCCTCAATCCCCAGGATTTCCTTGGAAAATCCTCAGCCATTCTTTCTCTCACACACGACAGCAGCCCCAAGCTTTCAGAAATCCCCCTACCACCGTCTTCCTTCTGCCTTTGGCAGGTACAAGGAAGGCTGAGATTTGATGAAGTGCTTAATAGCTCAGCTACCGGCACTCAAGCAAGCAAGCAAAGCCGCCAGAGATGAGGTGCAATTAAAAGGAAAGAGGCTGTTCCAAAGTGAACAGGGCCCCCTCCGATTTGTGCAGTCATCCCAGCTCTGGTTAGAAAGGATACCGAGGGAGAAAGACCAGGAATATCTTTTAAAAATGGGTCTCATTTTCTTCCCAACAGTTTATTTATTTATTTAGATTTATATACCGCCCTTTCCCGAAGGACTCAGGGTGGTTTACAGGGCATTTAAAAAACAGTCAATACAAACGTTAAAACAAATTAAAAGAGATTAAATAGAACCCTGAGAAAATTAAAACCCAGTTAAAATTAAAAATATTCTCAGCCTGGGCCAGAGAGCTCGAAGAGCCAGGTCTTCAGGTCCCGGCGGAATGAACTGAGGTTGGGGGCAGTCCTAAGCTCCGCAGGCAGCAGGTTCCACAGGGCAGGCGCACCCACTGAGAAGGCCCTACCCCTGGGTGTTACCCGCCGGCAGTCTTTAACCGGCGGCACCCTGAGGAGACCCTCCCTGTGGGAGCGCACTGGACGAAGGGAACTTGATGCTGGCAGCAGGTGCTCCCTCAAATATCCCGGACCCTCGCCATTTAGGGCTTTATAGGTCATCACCAGCACCTTGAATCTCACCCGAAGGGCAACTGGAAGCCAATGCAGCTCGCGAAGAGGTGTTACATGGGAGTTTGTGTCGCCTTACTCAAGCACACATCACTTGAGCCCATCTTTAAGACATTTCCCCCCCCCCCGACCCCAATTCATGACAACTCGCAATGCAAGACGGACAGCGCAAGTGTTTAAATCATGGTGAAGTGACAGCTTCTTTTTGAATGGAGGGCTCTGACCTTTTATCTTGGTGGGATAGTTGCCACCCTCAAAAAAAAAAACAAACCTGTTCTGCTTTCCTTTTAAGAATTTGATTCCAGCAATCTTACTTTAAAGGAGAAACATACAAAATATCTATTCAAAAAATGCCCTTTAGGCTGACAAACGAGGATGTTTTATAAATTTCAAACCTTAAGCCTATCTCATGATAATCCCTAACCTGTGTCTCATTTTAAACTTGTTTCTCTGCTATTCTTAGAAAACGGACTTCTTATTTCAGCTTCTCCTCACCTGCAAATCTTTCCTTCGCTGGACACTCTGCCTATGAGAGAAATAGGGCGAAACAAACAAGGAAAAATAAGGCATGCCACCGAAGAGAGTTGCAGACATACCGTAAGTCTCTGAAGTAATCTACACAATAGTTGAAAGGCTATCTAAAACAAGGGTTCCCGATGGACCTGTGTATCTGAACCAGGGGCTTTGAACCGAAGATTCAAAGGCTTAAAATAATGTAAATAAGGCAGCCGCTTCAGACAAGTTTATCTCCCTTATATACTCTTGGTAAAATAATTTGTTCTTCCGGTTATGGAGTGGCTATTCTTTTGCCCGGTCCTGCAGCCCACCCCAGAACAACAACAACGTTCAGCTTTGACAGGTTTGCCTGCCCTCCTGTTGGTTCAGGTTTTCATCATCAGCTCTTCCTTCTGTGTGCATAGAGCTTCTATAAGGTACATGACAAACTTATAGCAAGGGCAGCCTTTTCAGAATGCCCCCCCCCACCCGGCGCCAGGAACCGATTTAGATTTCTCCCCCACAGACACATCCTTTATGTGCTTCCAAGGGGTAAAGCGTGACCATAGCAAGCTGAGAATTTATGGTTACCCAGAGGACTTCCACTGGCTTCTCAGCCGCAGCCCAGATTTAGCTCGGAATAATTGCACTGTAAAATATCATTAGCACACGTGCTTGGGGAGAAGAAAGACAAATTAAACGGAACAGGGAAAGCCTGCAGCAAGGTTCTGGAATCCCCAGCCTCTCTCTTGCTCCTGCCTGTCACGCGGGAGGACTGGCAGGCCCTTCCGATCCTCTCTCGGGTCTCCAAAGTCAAGCCAAAGAAAAAGCAGGGAGAACAGAAACCCCCCCCACCCCAAATGGAACTGCCAAAATACATACTGCAGCCAAGAGCACTGCACAACCTTGTGCGGTTGTGCCGTATATATTATGCCTGGGCATTTATTTTTTTTGCAGCTCGAAGAAGTACTTCTGTGATCACGTGAAGTATTAATACCACTTTACAATGCTTTGGTAAGGCCACACCTGGAATACTGCATCCAGTTATGGTCACCACGATGTAAAAGAAGATGTCGAGACTCTAGAAAGGGTACGGAGAAGAGCAACAAAGATGATTGGGGGACTGGAGGCTAAAACATATAGGGAACGGTTGCTGGAATTGGGTATGTGTAGTTTAATGAAGAGAAGGGTGAGGGGTGACATGATAGCACTGAGGCTGCCACAAAGAAGAGGGAGCCAAGCTATTTTCCAAAGCACCTGAAAGCAGGACAAGAAGCATCGGATGGAAACTAGTCAAGGAGAGAAGCAACCTAGAACTAAGGAGAAACTTCCTGACAGTTAGAACAATTAACCAGGGGAACAATCTGCCTACAGAGGTGGTGAATGCTCCAACACTGGAAGTTTTTAAGAAGAGACTGGAAAGCCATTTGCCTGAAATGGTATAGGGTTTCCTGCCTGAGCAGGGGGTTGGACTAGATGACCTCCAAGGTCCCTTCCATCTTATTATTATTATTATCAGCACGGACTACCCCAAACTGGCACCCATTCTCCAAGGACAGTGAGGAGTCTCTCTCTCCCTGGCCATGCCACAGACTGGGTTGCCAGAGTATCAAATGAACTTTGAGGGGGTTTCAGGAGAGCCATTTTCAGCTCAAAAAGGTCTAAGCCAACCTCGAAGGGAGGTTCAGGATCATACCAACAGGAGCCTCCTCCTCCTCATTGAAACCTGAAGGGCCCCTTAAAGAGCACTGAACGATCGCTTAAGATTGTGAATGGGCTTCTTTTTGGTGGCCCCTTTTTGGTGGCCAACAGCCACGCTTCACATTTCAGAAGAGCCCACGGGGCACACTAAATAAATAAAGCGGCGAGGCAAATGAGCCCAGCCTGAAGGTTTGTTTTGGAAAGAGATTCCGAATCCCTTTCCTCGACGGAAAGATTATTTCACCAGCTTACACTCCTCTTTCCACAATTTGCTCTCACAAACTAGCACAAAACCAGGCCAGCAATTTTTTTTCATACATTACAACCGGTTCAGGCTGTAGGAAGAGATGCCGGGGAGCCATATTGGGTCTGCCCTTCGCTATGGGGAAGCAACTTAGCCGTGGCGCTGAGATCTGTATACTGCCCGGTAGTTCTTTACAGCACTCTCCGAGCAGTTTGCAGTCTCAGCCGGTTGGCCCCCAACCATCTGGGTCTTCGTTTTACCGACCTCGGAAAGGATGGAAGGCCGAGTCAACCTCCAGCCCGTCAGGATCGAACTCCAGACTATGGGCAAAGTTAACCTGTAATACTGCACTCTTAACCACTGCGCCACCAGGGCCCATGCCACCAAATTAAGAATATGCCACTAAATAAAGATATGTAATAATGTAGGTACTTCTACAATGTTATTATTTAGCAGCATCTCTTTAGTTGCTATTTAACTATTTAACAGTGACCCCACACGGGGGGAGGTGGGGAGGGGAAGCTGTATTCTCTCTTCCCACCTCCCTTTGCTAAATTAGGTTGCTGAAAAACTTCCCGGATGTTCCATCATTCTGTTTCCCGGCCAGTACACAGAGCGATTCATCTTCAGGACATAACAGATTTCCCACAGCAGAAAGTTTGCCTATCGGTGCTGACCAAGAAGCTTGAGGTCCTGTTAGCATCAGCTCCACAGCGTCGTAAGAGAAGCTCCCTGCGGCTCCGGGTGAATTCTCCATCATAAGGGAAAAGTCGCTGCTCAGACTGGTGGTGCTGCCCCGGTCCCTCTGCTCTGTAACACACAAAAGCATCCAGAGTCGGACTGGTTGATCACTTCCACGCCCTCCTGAAGAATGGCGATGCCCTCACCGACACATTTCCAAAGAGAAAAGCGAAGCATGAATTCACAGATCCCAGACAGAAACTGCTCACACTGCAGACTGGAGATAGTTTAAAGTTCTGCAGGCGGTTATCTGGAAATAGATCGCCAAGATATTCCAGCTTTAATTTTTCTCAACAGCACCGGCAGCCAAACAGTGCTTTTACAAGACCACGCAGATCATAGTAAATTGTGTCTTGTTTAAGGACGTTTACTGGAATCGAACAAAACTTGCTGGAGTCAGACAAGCGGCTAAATCAAGAACCAGCAGGAGTTAAGCTCCACTCATTCGCCACGATAGTAACTTTGAATGGTCACTGAACAAGTGGTTGTTAAACAGGGACTTACCTGTACAGTTTTACACTAGACACAGAGGGTTAAGTGCAGGGTTTTTTTTTAACACACAGCACATCTATGATTGTCTGTAATTCAGCCTGTTCTGTCCCCTCTATACAACAGTTATTTCACTAGATTTCACATGAAAGTACATCAGTGAGTACAAAAATATACAACGGATAATTAAGGGTTGTCTTTCGTTTGTTTTTGTTTTTTAAAAAAACAGGATTTAAACTTCGGAGGCAAGCTTGAAGGGTCGGTGAGCAATTACCCTGAAAAAAATCAGAGTTGTGGGGGGGTTTTTTGGTAGGGTGGGGGGAATGCAGATGTAGCATTTCAACAACATAAATGGGAACCAATGTGTTTTGCATTACTTATGTCCCTATACCAAGAAGAATATTCATGATCAGGTTATAGCTAGTTTGTGTGTATAGAAATTGGCTTCTCTTGCCAGAGTATATACAATATCCTAAATTTGGATTGTCCAGAAATAGACTCTTTTTTAGAAGTGTTTAAAGAAAGCAAGCAGAATTAAAAGGACTCCTACGCTATTTATTTTAATTGCTGGTTGGGAGATAGTCAAGATGACAAGTGATGAGTTTCAAAATTGAGCAGTGCCATCTGCAGAACTGAGCACAAGGCCTTTCCAGAAAAGAGACCGTGTCATGTTCAGTGGACAGGATTTGCCAATTGGTGCTGGCTGGAGATGGCAAGAACCAAGGTAGCTAGCTGGCTGAGAAGAGTCTATAGCAGGGGTGTCAAACTCAATTTCACTGAGGGCCGCATCAGCATTGTGGTTGCCCTCAGGGGGCCGGGTGGGCGTGGCCAGGGTGGGCGTGGCCTACTGGGTGGGCATGGCTAGAGTGCGTATGGCCTACTGGGTGGGCATGGCCAGCTCTACATCGTTCGCATCAAGGGTGCCTATGGGGGCCTGGGCAGGAGTGGGACAGATCTGAGGGTCTCTGGCAGGAGGAGGGTCTCTGGGCCAGGGCCAAGGCCAGGGCCAAGGAGGAGGGTCTCTGGGCCAGGGCCGTTCCCTCACTGTTTCCAGGATGGCTTTGCGGGCCGCATGAAACCACTTCGCGGGCCGCATCTGGACCCCGGGCCTTGTGTTTGACATGTCTGGTCTATAGTAAGACCAGCAGCCTTCTGCCTCTTACCAATCCTCTCGCAAAAATAGAAGCAGGATTTGGGAAAGCTAGTGGCCAGAAGGCAGGGCGACTCTCTGTCCTGCACAACAAAAACTGTTCAAGAAATACATTTTGAGCGAAGAGACGCATGGACGGTGTCGTTCTTATTTTGTATCAGTGTTTCTGAGACACTGGAAGACACACTGACTCTTTATTCCATTCCCCTCTCATTGGAAGTCACCGGTTGTTGTGATTCAGGGTCAGCCTGTGGGTTCGGCAGTTGGGTCGGATGACTCAGAGGAGGAGGAGGAGGAGGGTGTTGGAGAGCTTGCTGAGGGTGTTGGAGAGCTTGATGAGAGCCCTCAGCCAGGCCCCTCTCACCTGGTCACGACGCAGACCCAGCTGTGTGAACCTGACAGCGTGGATGAAGATGACCCACAGCTGGCCCTGTTCAAGGACGCCCGACGCAGGAGGCAGTCAATCAGGAGTAAACAGAGGAAGGCAATGGGGCTCCTCGGAAGGAGGCAGAGAGAAGCCACGCCCTGAACTGTATAAAAGGGGGAATGCGTGGGAGGGCTGGTTTGCTGAAGGCGACCGCTGGAAAAGCTCCTGTTTCTTGGTTCGTGTCTTGTTCTATTTGTTTTTGTAGCAATAAATTTGGCAGGCGTAATTCCAGCCTCTTGCCTTCTTGTAAAAGGGGTTGTCCCTGCTTTTTCTGCAGGGCCGGTAGCAGGCTGGTACAGAACACCAGTATGGCTCCTGCAGCTTATCATTATCTTCACATGTCTCCAAAGGGACTGATATGGGACAATGGTGTGTGTGCAGTGAACGACGGTAGTCTTTAGGAACTCAGACTGGGTGGTTGTCACATTTTGCAGCAGAGTAACATCCTCCAGACAAAGTAACAAGACACTGGGGGTTTAAAAGCTGACTACTCCTCAGAGAATCAACAAACACGTTGATCCTTCGAGATGTAAATATGATCCTCTGGCTGAAGCAGACCATGGTGGAAATCCCTGTTGAAAATGCAACTGGGTTACCTTCCTTTCCTTTCCTGATGTTTGGAGAAATGTACCAGTGTTATCTAGTAACATCCATGTATAGGAAGATCAGCAGTGGAAGCCTCAAAACTAGATCACATATAGCACGCTTCAGACTGAGTAGGCTTAGAAGTCACAGAAGACTGACTGGCTGATGGGAGAAACAGAACATCTGGAAGGACACCGGGATGGAGTATGATGAAGGAAGGGAAGGTCCGTGGGTACACCAAAGAGGTGCTTTCTCCACTGGCACATTGTGTGGTGGCTTCTGCTTTCTACCTTTATATTCTGTACTATCGGCTGCAAGCTACCTTCTCTAGATTTTGATGGACCAAAATGCGCTCAGCTGGTTTCACCAATTCTGTGTGTCCTTCGTGACTTTCCTAAATCCTTTGGAAGAGTCAAGAGTTACCACCCCAAAAGCTGACAGAGAGTCCTAGCTCAGATTAATGGCCTAGTGCCACGGTGGCGAACCTATGGCACGCGTGCCATAGGTGGCATGCAGAGCCCTCTCTGTGGGCACGCTTGCCATCGCCCCAGTCCTAGGCCTTCAGCTGAGCTTTATAAAAACTTTTCGCTTTAGGTGTCTGCCGCTGTGTGCAAAAAAAAAAAGTTCAATCAATCGATAAATTTCAACTTCTCACGGGAAAAAAAAAGGTCTCGCAAAGTTGCAATTGATTGATTGAACTTCTGAGTCCCACCCAGTCTGCCATTACCACCGCAGCCACGCCCACCCAATGGGCCATGCCCACCCAATGGGCCACGCCCACCCAATGGGCCACGCCCACCCGGCACCTGACGATATGTAAGTGGGTTTTGGGTTGCAGTTTGGGCACTCGGTCTCTAAAAGGTTCGCCATCACTGGCCTAGTGTAACGATAGAAACAGAGACTCACTTAGCATGCAGATTTCTTCCAGAGTGAATCCAGGTGGCAGACTCTTCCTTCTGGGACAGAAAGAAAGACGTTAGGAAATGGGAAGGTCACACCCAGAACAGCTCCACAGCCTACAGCAGAGAACATCTGTAGCTCAGGGTTGACCAACTGGGTTCCTGGGGCTCTCAGAGCTTGCTTTATTCCTTACAGATGTTTTTATTACTCAGCTAAATAACGTCAGCGTAAGGGAAGACGGGATTTGCTGGGTAACTGCATTGATGCTGTTAGTTAGCTGAGTAATGAAACGTTCAACAACCAAGCTCAGAAAGCACCAAGAAGATCCATATCCTGAAATAGCACTACAAATCCAGCTTAGAGCAGTTGCATTCACATGATCTTCTGAACTATGATCTTCTGAACTATGGCTCAGAAGATGAGGAACCAACCTTCTCCCTGTCATGCAAGTAATTCAACGGATGGGTTTACAAAACCTGCCAAATCTGGGTTTCTGTGTTCTATCCCAACAAGCAAGCAAGCAAGCAAGCAAGCAAGCAAGCTATGTTATGGTTTAATAGGATGAGCCAGTTCATCCAATGCATTGAAAGAAGACTGGGTTTCCACAAGGCACTGAGCAACGAACTACCCACTTTAACTTAAGTCTATTGCAGATTGAAGCAGTGATTTACTTCCTATTTGGATTAAACACAAGATGGTGAAAAATGATTTGGCCAAGTCAATATGCACCAAAAGAAGTGAAGAGAGAGAGAGAGCATACGAGTGATGGGCTCTTTCCCAGTTCTTCACATTTTAAAGGGATCAGAGTCGGTGTGTAATATGCATGTGGGAATGACCTTGGAAGATGGGGGGGGGGGAAAGTGCCACAGCCAGGAGAAACTGAAGTATAAAAAACAGCTTGGCCCACAGAGGAATGTAGAGATGGCAAAAGTCTTAAGGACTCACCCTAGCTTTTGAGGCGGTAAAAGTAATGGGGGAGAAATGCATTTTGAGACTGGCAAGATGGTTTTCAATCTTGAGAGGTAATCCAGACAGGAAACAGACCCAGATGAACGAATTCTACTTTACTGTTGGGTTACATTAACAAAACCTTGCAAGTCTGAAAGTAGATCACCTTTACAGCCTAAGAAACTAAGCAGGTCCTTTCTGAGACTTTTGCCATCCCCACATTCCAGACCAAGCTGCCTTTTATACAGCCATCCTGCTGGCTGTGGCACCTTCTTATCTCTCAAGGCCATCCCATTACACCCTGAGAGGACTTTCATCTTAAACTAAGTCCAATTCATCTCCCGAAACTGCTAACATTACTTTTAGATTTTTTTTAAAAAAAATCCTGCCTTTAGTACTTTTATAAATAACTCAGGGCAGTGGATATGCTAATAATTCTTCCTCCTCCTATTTTTCCCCGCAAGAATGACGACGACCCTGTGAGGTGAGCTGGACTGAGAGAGAATGATAGGCCCAAAGCCATTCAAAACTGGGTTTTGCTGCCTAAGGTGGGACTAGAACTCACAGCCTCCTGGTTTCTACCCCGGTGCTTAACCACTAGGCCAAACTGGGGCACGCAACCTACTATTTGGAAACATCTTCCAACTATAGCTCCCACAGTCTCCAAGCAATGACTGTGCTAGCTGCGGATTATGGCCACTAAGTCTAAAATGTGTGTCCCCTCTTGCATTATAGGCCAATAGCATAAAACCCATTATCAGCTCAAAATGGAACCTCACGGGTCAAAGGCTGTGACTGGGTTCTGGAAATGAGAGGATAACTTGCTTGGTGAGCTATCTGAAAGTTGGAATCCTGAATTAAATAGGCCCTTGGTGTGATCCATCTGAGTAATTCTTAAGCTTCGACATCAGATTGCCTAACTGCAGGCAGTGTCATTGAAAACGAACTGGTATGCTAAACTCAGCCGGTTGATTAACTGCACTCAAGTCGTGCTCCCACCCCCCCCCTCCTCCCCAATGTAGGACTTCTAGAAATAGCTCTAGACCAAGCGGTATGGCCCCATTTGTGCAGGTTTCTGAATGCAAAATCAATTAAAATGAACTGGGCCAGGACACCAGGGTTTCTATTTTCCAGCAGAAAGGAAACGTGCGCAGCAACGGTATTCTCGGTCCTTCTTGCCTACCTCTGTGGCGGCAGCTCCAAACACAAGCTCTTACCTCAGCTGCTTAGCGGCAGAAAACTCCTCGGAGGTTATGTGCTTCAGAAAATCGAAGCAGAAAAAGAAAATCTAGAGGCCAAAAAAAGGGGGGGGGAATAAAAGAGAGGAGAGGTCAATTGCCGTATACAGGTAGTTCTCGACTTGTGACAATACGGGCTCCACAATTGAGCCCCAAATTTCTACCGCTAAGTGAGACAGTTGCTAAGTCAGTTTCGTCCCATTTTTTTTACGACTTTTCTTGCCACAGTTGTTAAGCGAACCATTGCAGTTGCTGGGTTAGTAACAGGGCTGTTAAGTGAATCTGACTTCCCCATCGACTTTGCTTGTCAGAAGGTCACAAAATGACTCCGGGACATTGCAATTGTCACAAATACAAGTCAGTTGCCAAGGGTCCGAATTTTGATCACGTGACCACGGGGATGCTGCAACGGTCATAAGGGTGAAAAACGATCGTCAAGTCACTTTTTTCAGTGCCTTTCTAATTTTGAGAAGGACACGGTGGCTCAGTGGGTTAGGACACTGAGCTTGTCGATCAGGTCGGCAGCTTGGCGGGTCGAATCCCGAGTGCCGCGTAGCAGAGTGAGCGCCTGTTACTCGTCCCAGCTTCTGCCAACCTAGCAGTTCGAAAGCACGTAAAAATGCAAGTAGAAAAATAGGGACCACTACGGTGGGAAGGTAACAGCGTTCCGTGCGCCTTTGGCGTCTAGTCATGCCGGCCACATGACCACGGAGATGTCCTCGGACAAGCGCTGGCTCTTCGGCTTTGAAACGGAGATGAGCACCAGCCCCTAGAGTTGGAAACGACTAGCACGCATGTGTGGGGGAACCTTTACCTTTACCTCTAATTTTGAATGGTCACTAAATGAACTGTTGTAAGTCGAGGACTACCTGCAATTAAAGAAGGGCTTCCTTCATTTTGGCAGAGCACTGATCCTGGGGGCCACTCCCACCAATCCCAATGGAAATGTCTCGCTATTCGTCCCTTCAAGTCTCCCACTGCCCTGCCCTTGGTACTGCACGCAAGGCCAATCAACAGTGGAACCGACTATTTAAGAAGATGCCAGACTACCGTTTGACGGATCTGTGGAAATTGCTCTTTCCAACTCTTGATTTTCTGAGTTTCCAAATAACTGGCTAAAAGTTATGAGGATCAGGCGAGGTGTGTAAGGAAACCCATGACTCAAACAATCCCCAAATCCCTATGGCTAAAGATTAGCTCAGGCTATCCACGGGATTCCTTGGAAGCCATGCCGATAGTGGGTGGCCAAGTTCTGACCTATAAAAAAAAACATAGATTTATAGAAATATAATTCTTCCAGGATTTCACAATTTTTCCAAGCTGGAGCAAGCTTAAGCCACTTTCTCAACTTGGTGCCCTTCTAAATTAAACTATGAATCTTGGGGGCACCCTAGCTGGTAATTTTACCAGGGCTGCATTCCAAATATATCTGGAGGTCGCAAGGTCACAGAAGGCTGCTTTAGAACATTCACTTGCTCAGTCTTGTGTATCTCAGTATAATCACAGCAAAGAAGTGGGGGGGGAGGGAAGTGTTAAATGTCTCATAAAAAAACAGCATGACTGCAGCAGAAGGCAAAATTAGAGAGGGCACAGATGGGCAAGCCAAGTCTACTGTGACACTTGTGCCAGAGGCAGTTTGTTTTTCTCTCTCCCCTAATCCCACTTGCAAGACTGGAACAGAAGGGACCACAAGCCTGGCGGTGGCATGAAATTACACAAGACACTCTGCGTGTGCCCTGCTTAGTAAGCTGAGATATAATTGCATGCAGGGTATATGGGCTAACAATCGGGTGTATGGGCTAACAATCGGGTTTATCATGTCCATAAGCAATATAACGTGAAATATTGCTTGCTAAAGACCATAACATAACTCTGGGTGCATCAAAGCCCAGAGTCAGAAGTGGTCCTTTTTAGACCGCCGAGACCAGCTGTTTGCTCACTTCAGGAATCCAAACCATCGTTTCATTCCATATACAGCATTAACCTTGTGAACTCTCAGGCTTCCTCCTTCCATAAAATATTCAAGATGGACAGTAGTTAATAGTTTATTGTTATCTATATGTAGGGGTGTGGGTCTATACATATGTTGCTTATAGTATGTTTTAGCTGTGTGTCATGTATGTGTTTCACTTTGAGAGCGGGCCACTAAATTTCATTTTTGATGTGTGCCGTTGTGCCCACAGTAAAAAAAAACAACCAACAATAAAGATTATCTTATCTTATCTCAAAACATTTTTTAACACGTGGCTGTCTAAATGCTCCCTGAATGGGAGAACTATTGCTCCTAAGATCCACTTGGAAACTTCCTAAAGATATCCGGTTGGCCTACAACGGTGGCTTTTTGGTAAGATCTAATGAGGTTCTTAGATTCAGCTTCCTCAGTCCAGAACCTAGATATTGTTTACTCCCGTTAACTTCAGGTGCAGATTCAGATTCAGATTCGGAATAACAGAATTGGAAGGGACCTTGGTGGTCTCCAAATCCAGCCGCCTACTCAAGCAGGAGACCCTATCCCGTTTCAGACAAATTACCATCCAATCTCTTAAAAACCTTCAGTGTTGGAGCACCCATACCTTTTGAAGGAAAGCTGTTCCATTGATTTAATTGTTCTCACTGCCAGGAAATTTCTCTTTAGTTCTAAGGCTGGATCTCTCCTTGATAAAGTTTCCATCTTGTTATTTCTTGGCCAGCCTTCAGGTGCTTTGGGAGAAAGAGGTCGATCTCCTCTTCTCTGTGTCAGCTCCTTAGATATTGGAATATGCTATCGTGTCACCTCCCTAGTCCTGTGGTGGCAAACCTATGGCATGTGTGCCACAGGTGGCACAGAGAGCCCTCTCTGTGGGCACACGCATCGTCGCCCCAGTCCTAGGGCCTTCAGCTGGGTTTTATAAAACCTTTTCGCTTTAGGCCTCCACCGCCATGTGAAAAAAAAAAGGTTCAATCAATCAATCAATTTCAACTTCTCGCAGAGAAAAAAAAAGATCTCACAAAGTTGGAATTAATTGATTGAACTTTTTAGTCCCACCCAGTCTGCCGTTACCACCGCAGTCACGCCCATCCAAGTGGCCACGCCCACCTGGCACCCAACGGTAAATAAGTGGGTTTTGGGTTGCAGTTTGGGCACTCGGTCTCTAAAAGGTTCGCCATCACCGCCCTAGTCTCTCTTTTCATTAGACTAGACAGACTCAGTTCTGGTTCAGATCAAACTTATATATTTGCGCTTCTCCCTATTCTGCTGATTGGGAAATGCTAAAAAAAAGGCATCTTTAGTGTGACATGGACACTACTACTGTTACATGGCACTATTTCTAGAGACACTTACTTCCTCTCCTTTGCTGAGCCGATCCACTAACATGTGCCTGTAGGAGGAAGAAGAGAGTTTGGTATTGACAAAGCATGCTTCAAACGGTTGTGAAGATAGGCCCACCGCATGTATGCAGACTAACCAGGATGTCTAGAATTCAGGTAGAATTCAACCCCAAGGACTGTGAGTCAAGCTCCCACCCCAAAGGACTGCAGGACAAATGCAGAAAAACCCTGGGGACAGAGATTTTGAAAAGGATTAATCAAGAGCAAGTTAAACAGGGGAGCCTCCAGTTTAAACCAACTAAAAATGCCACATAAATCAGGCTTCTCAATGCCTAGGCCAGGGGTAGGCAACCTTGGCTCTTTTATGACTCGTGGACTTCAACTCCCAGAATTCCTCAGCCAGCGTGGCTCCGCTTGGAAACCTCTCCCTTTCCCCTCAGCGTGGCTGGCTCAGGAATTCTGGGAGTTGAAGTCCACGAGTCATAAAAAGAGCCAAGGTTGCCTACCCCTGGCCTAGGCTATTCCCACCACCATTACCGCCTGGCCCAGCATGCCTACCCAAAGAGGAACCAATCATAAGCCACTGTCAGGTAAAGAATCTCTGCAGGTTCCAGGGATGTGTGGATCAGCCCATCCTAAGGAAAGAAAGACTGAGAATACAGTAAACATTATAACGATTCCCTGCTCTGCACTTCCCTATGTATACATCAAAACACCAAAATGACTGAGGATCTTTTGTGTACCAGGAAGGTTTCTTAACAAACAAACAAACAAACAAACCCCATTTAAGAAGCCATCTCTTATAGTCTCTCTAGCGCTGCTGCGCCTTCTTCAAGAAACGGCACAGCAGCATACAGTCAACCCTGGGACTTCCTGAGTTTAAAGTTTTATTTCAAAAAGAAGCTTGAAGTTTATTTTATTTTTTTAGATAGATCCAAAGCGGTAGCATCAAGAAGCTCTTTTCCTACATTTTTTCATCCTTTTTTCCTCAGTCCTCAGGATGGCCTCTTGACTCAACATTTCAGGCTTCTTTGGGTGATTTTTTTTTTACCCAACACGCAAAAGCTAAATTATGCAAATGGGAAAAGATTCGTGCAAATTTCGTTTGGGTGAGCCCAATTGGTTCATTGGTTCTGCAGGATGCAAATAAAATAGCGGCTTCCGTTCGGAGAAATGAAGATGGGCAAGGGTAGAATTTGAGCTCTCCAGGCCCCCAATTAACCCCAAGTTACCAT
Source organism: Vipera berus (assembly GCF_964194415.1). Classification (NCBI taxonomy): domain Eukaryota; kingdom Metazoa; phylum Chordata; class Lepidosauria; order Squamata; family Viperidae; genus Vipera; species Vipera berus. The sequence continues at coordinate 263,901,766 of NC_138203.1, forward strand.
AAGCCCCTGCCTCTTACGTAACAATCCTGCATTTTCTTACCCAGCGGAGTCAGGCATTTTTAAAAGGCACCCCAGAAAACCGTAGTGGCCTTGAACTCACCAACCATATTAGAAGGCCAATAAGCCCTCCGCTTTCGCCACCACCCACCCTCCCGCCAAATCTGGGCTAGGCCGTTCACGCTGGCTACAGGATACAGGAATGCGCTTATCGGTACTCACAGCCCAGAGGGAGAGACGCAGGAGAGAGATGAAAAGCGGTGTCCTGTCCCACCCGGATATACAATGAACCAGGAGCCCGCCATCGTCTGTGCAAAGCCGGCAGGAAGGGAAAGCAACAGCGGAGGGAAAAAGCTTGAGTTACTTGTATGGCCTTCTGGATGAAAAGCCTCCCACTGTCCCCGGGCCTCCAGCGGTCTCCGGGGGATCCACGCGGCATATGCTAGGCCAGCTGCACAAGACACAGCCTTCTCTACATCCTGCCAGACAGAGGAGATAAGAGCTGCGGCAGGTCGGAGGACGAGAGAAAAAGGGGAATATTAGAAATCGCCTTCCAGGGGGAAGGCTGGCTGCCGTATCGACCGCGTGAAAGCGTGCAAAGGGCGCTTGCCCTTTGCATTTAAGCAGAACATCCGGCGTCCTCTTCCCATCTGGAAGTGAATAGGGAGCAGCCAAGGCCTGCGGGGGGATCTTCCAGTGCATCACACGCAAAACCACCGCCGCGTGTCCTTCTTCACCTTAGGTTCAGCCGTTAGCGCCTCCTGCGGTTTTTCGGAATTCCTTTCTACCCTTCCTCTCCAAAACCCAAACCTACCAGATTCTCCCCAAGAATTAAACTTTTCTGCATTTCAGTAAGCCAACGGAAGCATTTTAAGATGCTGTTTTAAAAGATTTTAAGACACTATGCCCAAATGCCATATTCTTTCCTTCCCGTTTTTTGTGGATTTTTTTTTTTTTGGAAATGAGCTTATCAATCAATCAATACTTGAGCCCGAAAGACTGACTGAATCGATCACTGAACAAAGCGGTCGATGCGGTGTGTGTGTGTGTGTGTGTCCAACCTTGGCAACTTTTAGGACTTGTGGACTTCAACTCCCAGAATTCCTCAGCCAGACAAATATCTCTTATTTTTTTTATACACAGATACGTCTTGACTTACAACCATTCATTTAGCGACACTCGAACTTCGAACGGTGCTGAAAAAAATTACTGACAACCGATCTTCACACTCATGACCACTGTAGTGTCATGTAGTCAAAATTCAGGCACTTTTGACACATTTACGAAGGTTGCAGCATCCCGAAGTCACGTGGCCTCCATTTGGAACCTTCCCACCCACCTTCCAACAAGCAAAGTCAATGAGAGAAGCTGGATTCCCTCAACGACCACACTGATTCACTTAACGACTGTGGCAGAGAGGGATCATAAAATCAGGCATAACTCATTTAATGACCACATCTGATTAGCAACGCAGACTGTGGTCCCTGTTGCGGGTTTAAGTCAAGGGCTTCCTATAAGCCAAATGTTAATTCTTTTTTTTAAAACAGAATAGATACTGCTGCCCTGATCTGTGTAGCATAAATAGTAAGTAAAGGATCTCTCTGGCACTTATTTTGGGGACAGAGACCTCAAACAGCAGCAAAAACAAAGTCAGAGTTTTCCTGCAGGTTCAGTTAACCACACAGAATCCTGTAGAAAAATGATGCAAGATGATAAGAGTCTTTTAGAATGACAGAAACAAAGAGAAGGGGCCACGTGCCGATATACAGCTCAAATCACGTGGCAGAGAAACCCACTAATAAATTAAATCTGTTAGTTTCACAGTTGATTTCCCAATTTTTGCCTAATTATATCTCCTTGATTATTTTGTTAACGATCACCAAACATTACAAGTCACTCACAAAAATCCCACCAATCACAAATTCACCAGAAGAAGAAGAAAAACAAAAAACCCTCACCGTCACTATTGATAATGGAGATCAGAAGCTTCAGATAGTTCTGTGTCTGCTGTACAAGATCCCAGTTCTGGGTTGGGGAGAGGAGAATGGGAGAAGGAGAGAGAGAGAGAGAGAGAGAAAATAGAAAACATGAAAAAATAGGAATCCATTGGAAGACACATCTAACCCCATTCGAGAATTGGTCTCAAAAACATTTAGGGCGGCTAAATCCATCCCCCGCTAAGCTAATTGTTGTTGGTTTTTTTTGTACACCTTGGCTCTCTCTAGCAATATCTCAACTTCCACAACACCGCTTTCACAAATTCTATCTTTCCCTTTTTAAGGGGTACTAGGATTTCGTGGTATTTAATATTTTCCCTTGGCAGGCGTTCCTATCTAAGTGCAAGACTTATTTTTCTCAACAACATCCCCGAGAATTAGATTGGTCTGAGAGAGAGTGACTAGCCCAAATTTTCCAAGGGAGGATTTCTGGTCCAACCCCTTCACCAAAAACAAAACAAAACAAAACAAAACAAAACAAAACAAAACAAAACAAAACAAAACAAAACAAAACAAAACAAAACCACACTGGCTTCCTTGCTCCTGCGCTTCTAGATTTTAAGGGCATCTTTTCTCTTTGTAAGCATCCAGAACAGATTTGCCAAAAAAACCAACAACCCACCTACATCCATAATCAATAAGGGCTGCGCACTCGTTAGGTCCTAATGAAAATTATGGGAGAAAGGCTACTTCCTGATAAAGTATTATCAGGATCTGTGTGGGTTTAATTATCCACAGGGGTTGAAGTTCAAAAGGCATGAGGTCTGCTTATTCTGGATCAAGCTCGTTGTGCTAGTGATTTAATTCCTTGTTAAGACACTTGCACTGGTCTGTTTAAGCGAATGTAGTCACAATTAACGGCCCTTTCCAGACAGTGAACTCATAAAGCACCTGGTTCATCTGAAATACCTTTATTTTGCGTGTAGAAGAAGGTTACAGCAGAGAAGGTGTGGTCAGGTGAAGTCTGGACGGTACTTTAAGGTCAAAAGACAGTAACAGGATTACTGTCCGCATGGCTTGTGTTCAAGTCACTACCACAACGAGCTTGATTCAGAATACTGCTTTTTGAAAAAATCTCAATAACCCTTAGCGTAAAGAAAACCCGATTTTACTGAAGTCTGAGAAACTGAGAGAGATTTGGGAAAGATCTACTGGCCATAAATGATCTTCGCGTCTTCTTAGTCTCTCCTATACCCTTCTTCATCAATCCCACTCTCTATAGGGGTTTCTGGCCTACTCTTCTCCTTATTCAAGACCATCTAGGACAGTGATGGCAAACCTTTTAGAGACCGAATACCCAAACCGCAACCCAAAACCCACTTATTTATCGCCAAGTGCCAGGGCCGCATAAGCATTGTGGTGCCCTCGGGGGGGGATGGGGGGGCGTGGCCCACTGGGTGGGCGTGGCTGCGGTGGTATGGCAGACTGGGTGGGCGTGGCCAGGGTGGGCATGGCCACCTTGATGTTGCTCGTGGAGGGGATGCCTATGAGGGCTGGGCAGGATTGGGGGAGATCCAGGGGGTCTCTGGTGGGTGGGGCAGGAGGCTCATCCTGCAGGGTGAGGCCGAGGGTAAGGTGGGGATGCCATTGCTGTGGGGCAAGGCAAGGCGAGGCAGGGGTGGCTGCTGCCTGACACTATCGGCCCCCGAAAACAGAGGCCATGCTCTACCACCTCTACTCGAGCTTGCTAGCCGGTTGCTTCGCCTCCTTTGTGCAGGGCGGGGCTGCCACTCTGGGCTCTGGTGGTGGCCTAATGGACCTGCGCAAGCTGCTGGCGGTGGCGGCAGCTGTGCCCACAGAGAGGGCTCTGAGTGCCGCCTCTGGCACTCATGCCCTAGGTTCGCCATCACTGATCTAGGCTCCTAGCTTGAATATGTCTGTCACGCTTGCAGCTTAAACACATCTCACTTGTGCACGGTGCTTCTCCTATCACTCACTTCCCAATATAGCCAGCTGGGTGACTTTGAGCCAGTCCCTCTCTTGCAGCCTCACAGGGTTGTTGTCCTGGGGAAAACAGGAGGAAGGTGTGCTGGGTACGTTCAGTGCCGTGAGTCATTTGTAAAAAAACAATAAAGGCGGAGAAAAAAACAAACAAACAAACAGCAGAGGTGAATGTGTTGCAGAGCCATCAGCAGAGGATGTTGTGTGTCCTGTCTTATAGGGAACTACAGCTAGCGGGACACAAGAGATGGGCTTTTCCTGCTGTGGCGCACACCCTGTGGAACATCGTTCCCTCTGAGGTAAGACTGGCCCTGTCCTTGACATCCTTCCAGAAGTACAGTGGTTCCTTGGTACTCAACTGCTTTGAAGCTCACCGAATGTGGTACTCAACGCATTCTGACACAAAAAAAATGTTTGTTTGGTACTCAACGCACAAGCTAGAACTTGTCGGTGTCGGCTGCCTTGTGACTCACTACGTTATTCCTGACGGGGGAAAAAACTGCTTGGTAACTCATCGTTTTTTTGTACTCACTGCGCCTCTCCGAACCACTGTACCTCAAAATATGGTTGTGTCAACCGACTAGGGGATTTCGGGGATCTGGAAAATTGCTGCACTGGGGTACGCTACACTCTCTTTTAGTAGTGCTTAACAATATGGGTGTTTTTGTTATGGCATATTTCAATGTGTGTTTCTTTATGGCTATTTTTTTGTTGTACGCCACCCAGAGTCATATTTGTGAGGTGGGCAGTTATATAAATACAACAAGTAAATAAAGATAATTCCTAAAATTGCTTCTGAGATAACGGGGGATAGGTTGAAATGTATTAGACACTTGCTATATTCACAGTTGTCAAAATACCAAGGAAATTCTTTTGTATCTCAGCAGGACCCCAATTCAAATCTCTTCAGTTTCATTCTGCGCCATATAGCACTTTATTCTAAACAGAATATCTGAACTGAAATTTACTGGGTCTGGGTTATTTTGGGCGGAGAGGAGGGTTGTAGAAGCACGGAATCTTCAAAAAATGAAGGGGGAGGGGAGGGGAAAAAACACCCCCATATGTGGAAAAAATGGAGAAGAGGAGAAGGGAGCAGAGTTTCCGTATCTGACTCATTACTCAATTGTTCGGGAGAATGAGGTCCCAGAGAATTACAGAGCGCAGTGCAAGACGGCTACAAAAATCACTCCACGGCTCAATAACAAAGCACTTTCTGAAAGATTGATTAGAGTCTGTGAATATCCTGCTGGGTCCTGACCCACTTCAGCAAAAACCCCCAAAATGGGGAAGCTGCACAGCAAAAATAGGACACGTATGCTGGTAAAAGGGAGGCCCCGGTAAAAGATGAGTTTTACCTCCTTGCACCAGGAACAACCTATTTTCCATGTGCTGCAATTAAAGGGACATTACACAATGGTTTTCTTTTAGAATGACCCCCCCCCCCAAGCCCTCACCCTTTCCCTGCTACTACCTACTCGCAATTCTAGCACCACAAAGTTGGAGATGGCAAGAAGAGAACTTTTGGTCTACGGGCAGCGTATTTTTTTTATCCTTTTTTGTTACTTTCACGCATGACCTCACCCCATTGTTTCATATATTACACCACAGAAGTAGATCAAGAACTGCAAGAGCCAGGAAATGAACATGGGACGTGCTTTCGACAAAGAGAATAAAGTGTCAAGAAAGGGTTATGAGGCAAGGTGGTCCTCGACTTACAAACCAGTCGTTCAGTGGCTGTTCAAAGTCACAACGGCACTGAAAAAGGTGACTTGGGACTGGTTCTTGCACCTACAATTGCCATATGATCAAAATTCAGGTGCTCGGTAAGTGTATTTATGACAGCTGCAGCATCCCAGGTCATGTGATCACCAAGAGCCTTGGTGGAGCAGTGGGCTGATGCCTCCTTAAGTAACACCAGCTGCCTGCAATTAGTGCAGGTTCGCGTCCCACCAGGCTCAAGGTTGACTCAGCCTTCCATCCTTCCGAGGTAGGTAAAATTGAGGACCCAGATTGTTGGGGGCAATAAGCTGACTTTGTAATAATGCCGCTTGGGGGGGGGGAGAAAGCCCTAATAAGCAGGCATATACATAGAATGAAGGCTATTGCTAAGCACATTTGATTTGTGCTTAGATTGTAAGCCGCCCTGAGTCTTCGGAGAAGGGCGGGATATAAATGGGATTAAAATAAAAAAATAAAATTAAAATTTGCGATCAAAAAGCAAAGTCAATGGGGCAGGGGTCCTCAACACTTGGCAACTTTAAGACTTGTGGACTTCAACTCCCAGAATTCCTCAGCCAGCTTTGCTGGGAGCTAAAGTCCACAAGTCTTAAAGTTGCCAAGGTTGAGGACCCCTGCAATGGAGGAAGCCGGATTCACTTAATAGCCGTGTGACTAATTTAACAACTGCAGTGACTCACTTAACTACCGTGGCAAGAGAGGGCGTCAAATGGGGCAAAACTCACTTAGCTACATAAAATCCGGGCTCAGTTGTGACCATAAGCCAAGGACTACCTGTATCTTTCCAATACCATTAATCATAGCGACCAAGACTGCTGGGAATTGTAGTTCAGCAACACTGGATGGTTTCCGGTATCCTGTCCCAGAACTGACTGCAAAAGCTGCTCTGTTTGGACTATGCAGAACATTTATTCCAACATAATCCCCGGTCCTAAAATAACTCGGCTACTTATTTTCATGTTGCATCAATGCTCTTTTTCAGGGCCGGATTCAATTTTTGTTGAGGTCTTTATACCTTGCTGTTCTCCCTTCACCATCATGGCAGTTAGAAGTACCCTGGCCAGCATTAGGCAAAGCTTCTACTCTTATAATAGCTATTTAAAATTCACCAAATAGCCCTCAAAGGACACCACACGGTTGGAAATGTGAGGGGCTGGCAACTGTTTTTTAATTTTTATTTGGTGTGCGTTGGAAGAGGGGTAGTCTTATACGGCGAGTATAGCCCAAACCCTATAATTTAACAGGAAATGTAGGGGGTCGTCTTATACGCCCAGTCGTCTTATACGCCGGAAAATATGGTACTAGCGGTTTTATTTTGTTTTTAAGGGCAAGATCAGTGTTGGGATGCAGACATCCCTCCGAGGATGCTCTGGACTAAACCCAAGTTTGCTTCTGGCCTTTAATTTCCCGTCAATTCTATCCTGTCTTCGCTTCCAAAACTCAAGTGAAAGATCTGCACAGCTAAGTAAAGAATATTCCGTCCCAATTTAGCCCGAATCACAGCTATTTGCTGGTTTTTTTCAGAACAAATATATCACAAGGCAGCTTAACTCTCTCTCCACCCCCACTCCTGTTCCTACAACTGTGTTAGCACCACCTGGCTGCTGAGGAATTGAAAGAAGATGAGTGACATGCTGCTACAACATTCTCACTGGCAAGGAGGAATTTCTTTTTTAAAAACACCAACCCCAGTGGTCAGCTATGCTTAGCAGAATAGAGATGAAACTGCCGGGCATCAGCATCAAGTGAAAGGCTACTGCTTCGTCATCTCAGCATTCTCAGCACTACGAGAGAGCACATCCTACAGATGTTGGGCGCTACACCTTAAATAATTTTAAAAATACAGCAGTCCTCGACTTACAGCAGTGACCGTTCAAAGTTACAACGGCACTGAGAAAAGGGACCTATTTTTTTTCCAGCACTTATGACCGTTGCGGCATCCACATGGTCACATAATTAAAATTCAGATGCTTAGCAACAGCCTCATCTTTATGACGGTCGCTGTGTCCTGGGGTCATTTGTGACCTTCTGGCCAGCAAAGTCAATGGGGGAAGCTGGGTTCACTTTCCTAACTTAACAAATGCAACGATTCACTTAACAACTGGGACAAGAATAAATCGTAAAATGGGGCAAACTCAGCTAAGCAATGTTGGGCTCAATTGGGATCGTAACTCGAGGATGACCTGTACTTATTTAACATTATTTTTGATCAGGAAACACAACTGACTAAATGTTGTTACCAAAGGCACTGCTTTTAAATTCCAGAACTTCCTCATTTCCTTTTCAAGACCGGGCAGGTGATTTTGAGAAACTGTATCAGCAAAGAACATTCATTCATTCATTCATTCAATTAGTTTACCAATTGAAGGGAATAGTTGTAGCTCAGTGTTGAACTGTGGGGTCCCTGGTGTTCTTTGGGCTTGGCTGTTAGCTTGCAGACGTTTCATTACCCAACTAGGTAACCTGATCAGTGCTAGAAGGGAGTAGAGTTTGCGCTCTGTGAGCAAGAAAACAACCAAGCTCAGAGATCACCGAGGAGCCGACAATTAATTAGTTTTTATGTCAAATTTATATAGCTGCTCATCTCACAGAAAGTGGCTCTGGGCAGTGTACAACAAGCCATCCACAGTAAAGGCATAAAAACAGCCACTGTTAAGAGAGAGAGCAGGTGTTAACAGCAATAATGGAGCCTCCTCAAGATCCCAACGGTTCCCTGGGACCCTCAGGCCTGCTGGCCTAGCCAGGTTCTGAGAGACTTCTGGAAAATCAGCAGAGAGGAAACTAACCTCACTCCTCATTCTTCCACAAGGCAGGTGGCAGGGCAGGGAAGACCCATCCTCCTAGGACCTGCCCAAGGTAGTTCCCTAACAGGCTATGCCCATTCTAGTGGAACTGATGGGACAGGCAGATATTGAGGGAGAGGTGGTCCCTCCAATAGCCTGGCTCCATGCCGTGAAGGGCTCTCAAGGTCAAAATCAGCACCTTGAATTGGACCTGGAAGCAGACTGGCAGCCAGTGGAGATCACAGAGTAGAGGTATAACATGTGCTGTTCTCAGGGATGGGGGGTGGGTGCACATTCTGTACCAGGTGAAGCTTCATCATCAAGGGCAGCCCCATGTAGAGCTCTTGCTCTCTTTAAGCAATATTAAGTCAACCGATCCCGGTTGGAAACTGCTAAAATAACTTCTAGAAAAGCACATGAACCTAACCGCCACCTCCTCAACAACAGGATGTGAAGACACACACACACACACACACACTTTTTGCCCAGCACAAGATTGCTGCTCCATCCAAAAGGCATCCCTAAGTGCTAAAAAATCTAGCAAAGTTACCACTTCCCCCTCTGACTTTCCTGCACCGATGCTGTGGTAGATTCCTATTGTAATTTTCAGAACGTGAGAAAGATACATTGATACGGGATCCTTTGGGGTGCAAGTAAATAATGCAGCATCTGCTGCTACGGCACAATTGCCACTGTCTCTAGAGTTGGACCCAACAGGCACTGACGACCATTTACTCACTTGGCAAATTATGTAAGTTTTAAGGGAAGGCTTTCCTTGTAAGATTGGTTTTTCTTTTCACGTGGCTACAGACTTCCCGCAAAGTCTGGAAGTAACTGTAAGCACGATTATTTTCAAGCCAAGTTAGCCTTTTGACACGGTGACAATAAAGAAGGACCAGGGTACAAATAAAGCTTGTGTCGCTTGGAGATCTCTGGCGGCAAAGCTTTGTGTGTTTAGGGAGATGGCGGAGAAGGATGGTTAAAAACATCCCATCTTAGGACGGAGGCGTGGAAATGGTAAGAGCAAACGTAGAATGAGAAGTTCCATCAAAGATGAGAGGGAATTAGAGAGAATGAAAAGTTTTGTTATTTTAGTTGAAATGCCACAGAAAGAAAGTGGGGTTAGCAGAATTCTGAGAGGAATCCGAAGTCCACAGATGGCTAGGGGAAAAAAAAATCATACGAATTTGCAAGGATAGATTCTTCTGTTTAAACCATGATTTACCATCATTACAGCATCAATATTGAGCAAGGCTTCCTGAAAATGGTCCAGAAAACTCAAAGTATGACCTGGGCCAAAGTTTTGAGTCCTGTTTCTAGGGAGAAGATAAAGGGTGGTGGAACTGCTCTCCTTCCAGATATGGATTAATACATCACCTCTGCATCCCTCATTATACAGGTAGTCCTTGGCCTACAGCTGAACACTTAACGACTGTTCAGATTTACAACAGCCCCTAAAGGAACCCCCGGCTATCGTAAATGGCTACCCTTCAGTCATATGACCACACTTCAGGTGCTTGGCAACCGGCCACTTTTATGACCAATCGTGGCATTCTGTGGTCACAGGACCGTGATTCACAATTATTTATTTTACTAGTTTCTCTGCCAAAAAGACCCACTTGAATGGATTCATACTTATGACTGTTGAACAAGGTGCAGTATTCACTTAATAATTACCACAGAACTGGTCATAAAATAACTTCCAGTCGTGTGGCGCCTCAACTTATGACCATAAAGACATACGGCCTGATTGTAGTCATAAAGTCAAGGACTACCTGTATTTACTGATCCCTTTAGGACAGGGGTCTTCAAACGTGGCACTTTTATGACTTGTGGACTTCAATTCCCAGAATTCCTCAGCCAGCCAAAATAAATTGTTCTCGGATTCAGAGAGAGCAAGAAAGGTATAGCAAAATAAATGCATAAGGCTTTACAAAACTGTCCGAAAAATTAACAAGCCAAGGATAAAGGACGAACTCACACAACTTATTTATTAAATTTATATGCCACCCACGTTGCTATCTAGAGCAACCCAAAATGTGGATTAATCTAGCATTAATCCAGACCAGGGGTCGGCAACCTTAAACACTCAAAAGAGCCACTTGGACCCGTTCCCTATAGAAAAGTAAACACTGGAAGCCGCAAAACTCGTGCATGCATATATGCACGCGCAAGGGGGGGGGGAAACTTGATTGAAGGGTCTAATTAAAAAGAAATAAGAGGCTGCTGTGCATGAGTTCTCTCTTCTGCTCACCTGGAAAGCTGGCTTCACGCTGTTCTCCGACAAGCAACACACATTCTTATTGGACTGGCTCTTTCCTGCCCTTGGTCTGCCAGTCCACTCAATGTGAGAGTGTGAGTGTGTGTGTGTGTGTGTGTGTGTGAGAGAGAGAGAGAGAGAGAGAGAGCGCTTCTGCTTTCTGCTGCTTCCTGCTTCCTGCGGAGACGCAGCAAAGGCAGGAGCCCCACCCAATAAGCTTGTCAGCTTGTTGGAGAACAGTGTGAGGCCACTCTCTTTTTACACACACAGAGAGAGAGAGAGAGAGAGAGACAGACATAGAGAGAGAGAGAAGGGAAGCGCAAGTGCCTCTCTTTGTCTCTCTCTCTTTCTCTGCAAATGGCGGAGGACGACTGGGAGCCGCAGGAGAAGGCTGAAAGAGCCGCGGTTGCTGACCAGTGATCCAGACTTTCACATCCAATGAATCCTGGACTGCAAGGTAGAAAGTCACCGCAAACCCCAACCCGAGGAACAGCCCTACAGTTTGTTACTGCAAGAAATGGAATTTCATAAAGATGCCCTCTTCTCCCTTCTTACCTGATATTCACTCCAATCGATGTTCAAAGGCTTGGTAAGAGAGACTGGGATACTTAAGGGAGCATCTACATAATCCTGCAAATAAATGGGAATATTCACTCTTTCAATAACCAGATGGTGTGACAAAGCTGGGTTTAGAAAATATTGGAAACAGGAGGGTATAATTTGCTTTTGTATGGCTCCTGTAATACAAAATTATATACCAGTCAGGGAAATCCAACTCTTTCAGTCAAGATCTATGCATGTTTTACGGCAAAGGTATTGCCACGAAACTTCCTCCCAACTCTGTTGGAATCTTAGTTCTGCCTTAGACAGATAGATAACCTTTATTGTCATTTTTTTTTTACTGTGGGCACAACGGCACACATTGAAAATGAAATTGAGTTACTTGCTCTCAAACTGCACACATACATAACACACACTTAAACATCCTATATACAACATGTGTATAGACCTACTACACCCTTACATATAAGTAACCTATAAATACAGCATAGCAGAACTATAATTGTCTTGCCATGTTCCTCAGTGACTAAGTTATCTTCCATTCTCTCCAGGGATTCTTCTTGGCACTGACTGTTCTGGTCACCTAAACAAGGGATGGCCATCCAACAATTTCTTGCATGTCTGTGGTGTTGACAGAAAAAATGCTTTGCCTGTGCTATGTTCCCTACTTGCAAGCAATGGCATTGCCCACTTTTCTCCTTCATAGGCAAGGAGGAGAAATCCTATGGGTGGTTATATGGTTTCAAAAGAATTTTTCAGTGGGAAACGCCTGATGGTGATGATGATGATGATGATGGAGGAGGATGGAGGAGGAAAAGAAGAAGCAGGAAAAGGTTGAAAATCTCTAGTCTTCTGCTGGCAGCAAATACAGGAGTGGGATGAGCAGCAACCTGATAAGACACTGCTTACAACAAAAGAGGCTAAACAGAGTTGCATTTGGTATGTTTTGGAGAGGCTAAAGATTGTTGTGGAAGGGATGACGATGCAAAACTGGTGGTGCCGCATCAGAGATTTCAGGGTTATTTCATGCTTGGGAGGGATGAGGTTTAAACACCTCAGGTCTGGTCTGTTCTAAAGATTCCATTCAAGTTCTTCTTTTGTATTTCAAAGTTGAGAGAATGGATGTGACTTTCAAAAGTTGTATCAACAACTGCTAACATCTCAGAAGAGATGTCCAGAAAACTACACATGGCCCGTAAGTGCAGCTGAAAGCCTTCTAGAGGCCTCTTGGGTTCACGCAGGGCTAACCTTATAACAATAGACAAGAGCAACTGAGTCAATTCAGGTGACAAACACAGTTTTCCTATCCACCTGAGCTAGCATCTACATCAGGGGTGTCAAACTCAATTTCATTGAGGGCCGCATCAGCATTGCAGTTGCCCTCAAGGGGCCGGGTGGGTGTGGCCAGGGTGGGCGTGGCCTACTGGGTGGGCGTGGCTAGAGTGCGTATAGCCTGCTGGGTGGGCGTGGCCAGCTCTACATCGTTCGCATCAAGGGTGCCTATGGGGGCCTGGGCAGGAGTGGGACAGATCTGAGGGTCTCTGGCAGAAGGAGGGTCTCTGGGCCAGGGCCAAGGCAGTGGGGGCCGTTCCCTCACTGTTTCCAGGATGGCTTCGCGGGCCACATGAAACCACTTCGCGGGCTGGATCCGGCCCCCGGGCCTTGTGTTTGACATGTGTGATCTACATGTTGCTGGCCCAGCCGTGGTTCCTTTGGTTGTTTTCTTCCAACAAGGCAGGACGTTGATTACGAGCTGTTCTTACAGAGTTCTAGTTTAGATACATCCCATTCAAACAGCATTCGAGTGAGTCGGTTTTGCTGCCTGGTCCATACCTGCTTCCAGTTAAATACCAGTCCCTCTGCTGTGTAATCACGTTCTTTGTACTCCTTGAAAAATTCGCAGCCTGTGCAAGAAGAAAAAAAAGGGCACGGAGAGAAAGAAAAATGGAAGGAACGTAAAAACTCCTTGCAAGCAGAGGTAAAGAAGCTCCTCCTAAGGAATCCCAGAATAAACAGCGTTAAGAGCCGCAGATCGACTCTTATTAAGTATTAAGGCAGGGGCTTTTCCAACTTGGCAACTTTTAAGACGTCTGGACTGCAACTCCCAGAATTCCTCTGCCACCATGCTGACTGTGGAATTCTGGGAGTTGGAATCCACATAACCTGAAGCTGCCAAGTTTGAAAGGCACTGTGTTAGAACCACCATCAGCCCGACCTGAACGACAGCACCTCTTGCAGCAAGGCAGGCAGGCAAGCAAGCCGTGATGAAGAATTCTCAGCTGGAATCAAACACAGCTGGTAAGCAGGAGACTGAGTTAGCCAAAAGCTTCAGCAGCTTATTTTTCCTCCATAGCTTATTTCAGAGATCAACCTGCCATTCACCGGCTATTAATGCCCCCTGTAATTGGTACTCTGGAATTCTGATGTAGAGCTGATTGCTCAGAGAGACATTCTGGGGAAATCCTCAACAACCATGGTAAAATCAGATCCGGGTGCCTCAACGTATGACCATCATGACTTACAATGAGTATTCTAGATCCTGTTAGGAACGTAAGTCGGGGACTACCTGTAACGCTTCTGAACAGAGAGGCATAAGCATGGGGGTCTTGGCTTTCTCCCACAATGCCGAGCAAGTTTTGTGTTACATTATAACATAAAAGTAGAGCTATATAGTCAGATACGACAATGGCTAGGTAGACCTAGGAAGAAACAGGTTTGGATTATATTAAATGCAAAGGTTTACAGAGTTGTGCCATTCTGATTGTCCATCGTACATGCAAAGACCTGGGTAGTGCCTAAATTGATTCAAACGGGGGGGGGGCAGAATTGTCATTGTTTAAAAAACAACAACCCAAAACCCTCCAACCTAGTTACTTGGTAATTTTCAAAACCAGGCTCTGGAAGGGAACTTCATCCACGGCTTGATGTAACTTTAATTGGAATACTCTCTCTGTGGGCTCTCGTCCATTAAAAGACGACGAGTGTTTATGTGCTCATTATTCCCCCGTGACACCTCGCAAGGAACATCTCACAACGGGTAAGGACTTTCCAGGTCAGTATTTCTTAGCCAGAATTTCCTGGCAATGCTTGGCTCCTTGGACTGTGATTCACTGCAGTGAGATAAGCTTTGGAAAGAGCCAAGAGGAAAGGGGAAAGCCATGTTCGGCATAGCGCTAAAAACCAAGCTAAATCCTCCAGCTGTATATTATCCTTGCCCGCTACACCAATTTTCAACCTCATTAATGTCTAATGAGATGTTGAACAGGCTTCCGAAAGAGATGGGGCAGAAAAGGCAAACCACGCCCCACCTCTTAAAACAAACATTGTTCTACACCTTATCTTTGATGGAGGAATCTTTAATTTGGGGGAGCTGCTTTCAGAAATAAACAAAAAGAGCTCTCCAGCCAGGTGAAAAGTTGCAACTAATCTTAAAATTAAGTTGCATAAAAGCTGGCTGGGTGACTTTGGGGCCGGTCACTTTGTCTCAGTCCAGCTAACCTCACAGGGTTGTTGTGGGGAAAATAGGAGGAAGAAAGAGTATGTTTGCTGCCTTGTGTTAAATAATAAAGGTGGGGCTAAAAAAACTTTAAAAAAAAAGAGACCCTAGAATATAGTTTCACAAGAAGATTAAAAACTATACAGGTAGTCCTCGATTTACAACAGTTCACTTAAGTGACCGTTCAAAGTTAAAATGACACTGAAAAATGTGACTTATGACCATTTTTCACAGTTACGACCTTTGCAACCTCCCCATGATCATGTGGTCAAAATTCAAATGCTTGGCAGCTGGTTCATATTTATGACTGGTTGCTGTGTCCCAGGGTCACGTGATCGGAGAAGCAAAGTCAATGCGGGGGAGCCAGCTTGCACCTAACAACCGGGTTACTAGCTTATCAACTGCAGTGCTTCACTTAACAACTGTGGTAAGAAAGGTCGTAAAATGGAGCAAAACTCACTTAACAAATGTCTCACTTAACAATTAGAAATTTTGGGTTCAGCTCTGGTCATAAGTCAAAGACTACGTGTACAGTACTTAGCATCTTAGAGTCTTTCACCTCGAGTCCCTGAAGCATCTTCTATTCCCAATTTATCTAACAGGTACCAAAGTCAATTATTTTGCGACTGCCCCAAGTTTATAATGTATTGCTCCCACTTACCTGGGTAGGGGACGGAAAGGAGGGTGAAGTCAGCGTAGCGCTGTGCTTTATCCACTTTCTCAGAAGAAGTCACACTGAAAGAGACGAGGAAACGCGCTCTGTGGGGGTGAAATTCTTTGGCAATATTTAGCAAAAGCAGATTAACATTATGGAGCCACTTCACTACACCTAGAAATTCTGGGTCATTTTTTTTTTAACATTTGCAGAGCTTAACTACATTTTCTGGCTCTCGACAATTAAGGTTGTAAGACCACATCTGTAGTCAGTTCTCACTCTCAACCCTCTAAACCAGGGGTAGGCAACCTCGGCTCTTTTATGACTCATGGACTTCAACTCCCAAAATTCCTGAGTCAGCACAGCTGACTCAGGAATTCTGGGAGTTGAAGTCCATGAGTCATAAAAGAGCCGAGGTTGCCTACCCCTGCTCTAAACCAATGATGGTGAACCTATGGCACGTGTGCTGTCGCCCCAGCCCCGCCTCCCCCACTGCCCCCTCCTCACCAGCAGCCCCCCCCAGAGGAAAGCCGCCCCTGGGTGTGGCCCACGCAGAGCAGCGCAGCCAAGGACATGGTATCTGGGCAAAGACTCCGCCCTCGTGCCCCGTCACACGCAGATGATGCTGGAGGGCGTGGCCGCCATGGCGCTGCTGGACCACCTGGGCGATCTGCTGCTGTGAGCCGCGGAGATGGTGGGTGGCTCTGCGGGGGCGGTTTTTGGGCACTAAGGTTCACTGCTCTAAACAAACGTGGCATTTATTTCTGTGAGATGTGGATAACAACAACAACAACAACAACAAGATACCATCATCTAGGAACCTTCGATTTTATTTCTTTCCCACTGCTCTCCATACATTTCAAAGTAGCAGTCAGGATGACTTGCTGCCTTTTACCATCACAAATTAGCTGAGGAATGGCACTTTGCCCACAATCATCAAATGAGGACAATTTGTGGTAGAATAAGAACTTAACAGAATAACAGAATTGGAGGCGACCTTGGAGGTCCTCTAGTCCAACCCTCTGCTCAAGCAGGAAACCCTGTTGCCATTTCAGACAAATGGTGGTCCAACCTCTTTGAATCTAATTACCACTGAGGCCGAACTCCAGCTCTAAGTTGTGGTTGCTCCAACACTGGAGGTTTTTAAGGAGAGATTGGGCAATCATTTGTCTATAATGGTACAGGTTTTCCTGCTTGAGCAGGGGGTTGGACTAGATGACCTCCAAGGTCCCTTCCAACTCTGTTATGCTCTTAGCATTTTTTCAGCTGGAATGTGGCTCAAGATTTCCCTGCTGCCTCTGTAGTACATCGTGCACAGGTGCTTACTTCAATCCAAACTTCACTTTTTTGTTCTCCACCATCAGGTCACAGATGTATGCAACTGACAGATACCGCAAGAGCTTGATGTCGTGACCTCGGACTTTGTCGAAGAGTTGCGAGTCTGCATTTCTGCAACGAGGGGAAAATGAGGCTTAGCGTTCCATCATGGGAAATCAAATGATTTTAGGAAGCCTTACATGCCAGACCAGCCAGAATGCTTGATGGGGGCTAAGATCCTGAAAATCTCATTCATTTCAAAATGGTTTTTGCAATGGAGATGCCCCTAGAGATGGCATCCAGCTTAGGACTTAAACATTAGAAATCCTCTATGTAAATGGGTCAAAATAAGGTGTGAAGAACTAGGGAGAAAGACACGTTAATGAACACAATAAATCTGGACAATTTGATTGGTTTGGATACAACAGCTCCCCAATTCACCTCTCAAACTTGAGCATTATTGCCCTGGTAGTTGGGAAGTCCAAAAACTCCTCAATCCCTTAAAAAAAATATCACCCTCTCCGGAATCAGATTGGAACGAAAGTCAAGCTAGAGAAAATATTAAGTGATGTTAATCACCTAGCCATGATGGCTGGGGAATTTGGGAAAGTCCACAAGTCTTGAAGTTGCCAAAGCAGGACACCCCTGGGCTACAGAGAAGAATTTTAAGTGCTTAATCTACATTTATGATCTAACATTTTAATACTTTATTCAGTGTGCAAAATACTTTCTTCTTGGCTGAGAAATTTTATTTTTTGTGAGATTTCAGTGCAATTTCAAATTTATCATTTTTTAAAAAAAAATCTGCCATAAACTACTTTGAATATCTTCAAGAACATCTTTGAAGTTAGAAAAAAAAATAGAATAAAAAAATCTGCTATAAACTACTTTGAGCATCTTCAAGAACACCTTTTGAAGTTAAAATTAAATAGACATTAAATAAAATTCACAGCAATGCTGTAAGACTTTCATCCTATGGTCTACACGAGTCTTGGCTCTACTTATTTCTCCTGATACCCCTAATTTTATTTATTTATCACTTTTTTTTGAACTGTTCTTCACCCTCACAGAGGGAGGCTCAATAAAATACTTATATAACCAGTTATATAACTTATATAACAGGGCAATAGCTACTGCTTCAACTACCAACTTCTAAAGTTCCAGGGATGTTTTTAATTGTTTTGAACTGGCACAACAAAGGTTCAGGAAGTATAACAATTATTCCCCTTGTAATTCCCAGTTAGTGACAGAAACCTTTCCACACCTTTGAGTTGGAAAGAGAGAGAGAGAAAGAGAGAGAGGGAGCGGGGAGAGGGAGGGTGGGAGAGAGGGAGAGAGAGGGGAGAGAGAGGGGAGAGAGAGAGAAGGAGAAAGAGAGAGAGAGAGAGGAGAGAGAGAGGGAGAGGGAGAGGGGAGAGAAAGAGAGAGAGAGGGAGAGAGAGGGAGGGAGAGAGAGAGAGAGGGGGAGAGAGAGAAAGAGAGAGAGAGAGAGGAGAGAGAGAGAGGGGAGAGAGAGAAAGAGAGGGAGAGGGGAGAGAAAGAGAGAGAGAAGGAGAGAGAGAGAAGGAGAAAGAGAGAGGGGGAGAGAGAGAAAGAGAGAGAGAGAGGAGAGAGGGAGAGGGGAGAGAGAGAAAGAGAGAGAGGGAGAGGGGAGAGAAAGAGAGAGAGAAGGAGAGAGAGGGAGAGAGAAGGAGAGAGAGAGGGAGAGAGAAGGAGAGAGAGAGGGAGAGAGAGACCGTGCTGAGGAAATAAGTCAGTATCTGACATACAACTCATCACAGCACAGAAAACAAACAGACCTTAAAGCAGAGTCCTCTTCTGACAAGTCTTCCGTATCTGCCCAGGCATCATCTGAACCTCCTATAAATGGCCATTAAAAAAAAAGGAAGAGAAAAGCAAGTTAGCAGTCGCATCATTTCTTGCGATGAATTAGAGCAACTGCGGTTTGGGACTGAGAAAGCTGTTTTTACGATCTAGTACTTCTCCCAGGTAGTTTCAGAGTCCCCAATAGTTCAGCAAATTAAACAGTCCAAACCGACATGCTATTGGGAATGAGTCAGGTGAGGGTCATCAGGGCTATCCTAAAGAACAGTGGTTTTTTTTCAACCTTAGCAACTTTAATAAGTCTAGACCAGGGCTTTTCAACCAGTGGTACGGGTACCACCTGTGGTACATTGGCACCTAGAAGGTGGTACGCGGCCATCCTAGAAAAGTGGTAGCGGGGGAGGGGAATGAGGCTGAGTGAGTGACAGCTGGAGCTGCAGGGCTGTCAGGGCTCCACGGAAGCACCAGGTTCAGTGCCAGGCTCGGTGCTGATCCTGGCACTTCTGAGCCGAGAAGAAGTGCCCATCAGCTGGGATGTTGCAGCATCTCCAGGGTCTTGTGATTTACATTCAGATGCTTGGCAACGGATTCCTATTTATGACGGTCACAGTGTCCCAGGGTCATGTGAAGTGACCAAAACCTGCTGCAACCACCCAGCGGGGCAGGGGATAAAAACCAAACACCCCCCCCCCACCCCCGCTGCCAATCCTCAACAGAAATGTTCACAATGAAAACCTCGGACAGGAGGAAGAGCGCCCCCGGGCGGGCAGGCAGGTGTCTTGCTCAGCTGTGGCTCGGGGGGCACTTTTTTCAGTGCCATTGTAACTTCGAACAGTCACTAAGCTAACTATTGTAAGTTGAGGACTACCTGTACTTCATCACTTTTTTCCTCTTTTTTTGGATCATCAAGTTTTTGACACCTTGCTAGGCAACTGGTGGTACTCGGATGTTGCCATATCCTAAAAGTGGTACAATGGGTGAAAAAGTTGAAAAGCCCTGGTCTAGAGTTCAACTCCCAGAATTCGCCAGCCATAATCGCTGGCAAGAGAATTCTAGGAGTTGAAGTGCAAGACCTCTTAAAAGTTGTCAAGGTTGAAAAACGCTGCCGTAGAACAGGAATCTCCAAACCTGGCAACTTTTAAGCATGGTTGGCTGAGGAACTCTGGGAGTTGAAGTCAACAAAGATGCCATGTTTAGAGACCCCTGCCATAAAGGATTCTTATTGGGCCATCCCACAAAACCAATGAAATAAACTTGGTTGGGTTGTGTTTGTGATGCAAACGATCAACACGTTTCCCCTGGTGGATAAATCTGGCCACGAGAGTCTCTTTGTGCATCACAGGAGCTTGGTTTTCATCTTGAAATAACCAGTGGCTATTTACATATAAGACCTTGCACACATTAACCTATGATTTGTTTTAACTTAATGCATGCACAACATTAAACCACATTTTGCAAGCCACAGGGCCTGGATTTATACATAACACTAACTCAAGCCTAGCAACCCGTATTATTCTTTCTTGCTCCTCCGTGGTTAAAAGAGCAAACCCTACTAATTCCCACAGATGTTTCATTTCTCTTCAAATAGCATTATCAACAGTAAAACTACACCTCCCACAAGCCTCCTTTCCCTTACCTGAGAAAATGTAATTGTATCCTGTTCGCCCATAAAGTTCTCCCCACCCTGCCAATGTGGCTGATCGGCATATATGCTGGGGAGACAAAGACCAAGAACAGTACAAAGATATAGCAGTGGACTCTATTCTCTTTCAGGTTTATTGTACTACCCCAAATCAAAATGGTTTTGCTCTTGAGCCTTCTAGTTAGATACCGGTAGTTGCACAGCTTACGACACAGGTTTCACTTCTTACTACAGCAATCCCAGTGCCGAGATCCTACAATTTCTTCCCGTTCTCCTACGCTCTTGGGTGTCCTCTTTTAATGCTTATCAACTCATTATGTTTAATGAAGAAGATCTAATTTAAGAAACAGCAAGAACGTTGGGGAAAAGTAGTACTAGAGGTCTTAGTTTTATAAGAAGCTACACTAACTTTACACGTTAACTTCCCATCATCCTGTGCGCTCCCACAGAGAGGGCCTCCTCAGGGTGCCGTCGGTCAGGGAATGTCGACCGGCGGCCCCCAGGGGAAGAGCATTCTCTGTGGGCGCGCCTGCCCTCTGGAATCAGCTCCCTGTTGAGCTCCGGATGGCTCCCGACCTTCGCTCTTTCCGCCGCGACCTGAAGACTTGGCTATTCGAACTTGCCGGCCTGGACTGAGGGACTGGGATTTTAGATTTAAAATTTAAAATTTTACATTTTAGAATGTGTTTTATTGTTTAGGGCTACTTGGTTTAATTTATTTTAATTTTTGTATATTATGTGTTGTATATAGTGTTTTAATTGCCCTGTACACCGCCCTGAGTCCTTCGGGAGAGGGGCAGTATATAAATCCAATTTAAATAAAACTAGGTACATTCAAACAAGTCTCTTGCACTTTAGAAGGATTTTAAGCAACTCTAGAGCAATGATTAAAAAAAATTCTCCAGCTGTGAGAGGTTAATGGGAAAAGGAGTTCAAGCTGAGTGGAAGTTTCTAAAGAAAGAGATATAGGCCAGGGGTCTTCAAACTCGGCCCGTTTATGACTTGTGGACTTCAACTCCCAGAATTCCTCAGCCAGGCATGCTGGCTGAGGAATTCTGGGAGTTGAAGTCCACAAGTCATAAGAGGGCCACGTTTGAAGACCCCCGATATAGGTAATCCTCAACTTATGATCAGTCGCTTAAGGATTGTTCACATTTACGACGGCCACGGAACTGGTGCTTTACAGCCTTATAAGGCACCCCTTGGCCATTTAATATATTTTATTATTTTTTTTAACATAATCACCATTAATATTTGGTAAGCAGCGTGTTGTCTCAGTTTATATTTACAAACCTGCCCATTTTAAACGGTCACATTGCACTGCTCCCTCGTGGTCACGCGACCGCTTGTGGGTGCCTTGACTTACAACCGTAACAATTTATAACCATATTTCTGATCCCAATGGCGTACGAAGGCCGAGGGCTACCTTCACTGCAAGTGCACGACTAAGTACACAATTCTAGCAAGAAACAAAATGGAACACCACAGGGGAGGGGAAAAAACAACCCCAGCGTGGCTACACAAAAAGCTTATTTAAAATCTGAGAACAGAGAAGGAGATACATGCAGGAGAAATGGGAAACAGGCAAGGTCACGAGCGGAAGCCTGCAACTGCAGAGAGAGTGCCAGGAAGGTCCAAGCTCAGAATGAGCTGAGGTTAATTAAGGAAATTATAAATGAATATTAAAGGCTGCTTGACAAACATCCAAAGTGTTGTGATTCAGGGTCAGCCTGTGGGTTCGGCAGTTGGGTCGGACGACTCAGAGGAGGAGGGGGGTGTTGAAGACCTTGCTGAGGGGGTTGAAGATCTTGCTGATGATAGCCCTCAGGCAGGCCCCTCCCACTTGGTCACCATGGAGACCCAGCTGTGTGAGCCTGACAGTGTGGATGAAGATGACCCACAGCTGGTCCTGTTCAAGGACGCCCGACGCAGGAGGCAGTCAAGTAGGAGTAAACAGAGGAAGGCTGTGGGGCTTCTCGGAAGGAGGCACAGAGAGGCCACGCCCTGAACTCTTTATAAAGGGAATGTGTGGGGAGGGCTGGTTTGCTGAAAGCAACCGCTCAGATAGTGTTTCAAAGCTCCTGTATCTTGGTTCGTGTCTTGTTTGTTTTTTGTAGTAATAAATTTGGCAGACGTAATTCCAGCCTCTTGCCGTTTATAAAGGGGTTGCCTTTTCTGCAGGGCCGGTAGCAGGCTGGTACAGAACACAAAGAAAAGAAAAGAAAAAAGAGAGAGAACTAGCCATTCAGTAAAGGCAGCAACTGTTAACAGGTAAGGGAAATGTCTGAGCCATCTGATGTAGGTTTTCTCAAAAAAACAAAAGATCCTGACCCAGCCATCCCCAATAAAACCACAAAATTTGATTTGATTAAATTTATATGCCGCCCTTCTCCCTGAGGACTCAGGGCAGCTCACAACCATAAAAATAAACTTTTAAAAAAAAGAATTAAACAATAGATGCAATAATTACAAGACAATTTAACCCAGTTAAAAGCCTAATTAAAAATCGTAGTCAGTCCAGGCCCGCTTGTTGGAACAACCAAGTCTTCAGGTCACGGCGGAAGGACCGAAGGTCAGGGGCCGTCCGCAGCTCCGGGGGAAGTTCATTCCAGAGGGTCGGCGCGCCCACAGAGAAGGTTCTCCCCCTGGGGTTCGCCAGCAGGCATTGCCTGGCCGACGGAACCCTGAGGAGGCCGACTCTGTGGGAGCGAACCGGGCAATGGGAGGTTGACAATGGCAGCAGGTGGTCTCGCAAGTACCCCGGGCCTAAGCCATGTAGGGCTTTAAAGGTAATTACCAACACCTTGAATCGCACTCGGAGGGCAACCGGAAGCCAATGCAGCTCGCGCAGGAGTGGTGTAACATGGGAGTATCGAGATACTCCCATAAGCACCCGCGCGGCCGCATTTTGCACCAACTGAAGCCTCCGGGTGCTCTTCAAGGGCAGCCCCATGTAAAGAGCATTGCAGTAATCCAGGCGAGAAGGGACGAGGGCGTGGGTAACCGTGCATAAGGCATCTCAGTCCAAAAAAGGGGCGCAACTGGCAACTGCGCAACTGTGACAAGCTAAAGGCTGCAGGTGAGAGAAGGGCCCGTTTCCTCTGCTGCCTCAAGAAGAAGCAGGAGGCTCACACACAGAAGATCCTGGCTAATTTTCAGGCCTCCTAGTATTTAGTCTAGCAAAGGCTACCATGATCCATTTCCCCAAGGACAGAAGCAATCTGTGAAAGGTGTAAGCAGGGGTCCACAACCCCCGGGCCGTGGACCGGTGCCGGGCCGCAGCATGCCAGCAACCAGTCCACACGAACGAGCAAAGTCCCATCCGTGGGATGCAGGCAGCACACAAAATCACGCCACACACCCCCTCCAGTCTGCGGAAAAACCTCTTTCCACGTAACCGGTCCCTGGTGCCCCAAAGGTTGGGGACCTCTGGTGTACAGGATACGCACAGCTTTACCTTTCCCTTGTAGAGGATAACAGGGCAGACAAACCGGCCTCTACATCGGGCCATTTTACTGCGGTGGATCAGGTCCTGCAGCTTGCCAATCTGGACGGTGCTTTCAAACCTGTGGGTAGCAAAGCAATTCGTAATTATTTGTACGGAGGTCCTTTCGGCTGGGGGTGGGTGGGAGGGAAAGCATCATCCGGAGGCAGGCAAATTCCTACCCGGGCATCTGGCATTCGCCTTCAATAGCTTGGCTGCTTCGGTTTCGTCCCCTTTTGAGGCCAGTAGTTTGAGAGAAGGGAAAGAAGGATGCACTTTGCGAAACAATCTGCTGCTTTTGCAAACTTTGTGGCCATAAGGAGGCATCCCACCTGAAGTGAAGGTTGCGTTACATAACCTTACCACATTCTGGTCTCAAAAGGGAAAGACGATATTTTAAAGTCTGGTTTCACATGAATATTTTAAAAAAAAACTTTCCACTTTAAATCCATTCAGGATTAGCTTTATTTATTTATTTTAAAAAAATGAAAATGCATGTATACGTTCTTCTGAAAACATCCCTTTTACACAGGCTTTCTTTTAACATGCCTATTTTTGGAACGGCAAACCACATTACAGAAATTGGAGAAAAGTAGTTTTTGGCGAAAGAAGTATGTTGCTTTTACACTTCTCCAAAAGGGCAGGATAAAAATGGAAAATGACATAAATAATTCTGCTCAGCAGGTTCAACAGAGGAAGCTGAATGTTCACAGCCGAGCAGGACAAGGCACCAGGGCTCCCAAATCCACCACTTTTAAACTATATCATGCTGGCTTTTGAAATCACGATTTCCCACACACACACACACACACACACACACACCAGGGGTGTCAAACTGCTGGACCGCGGGCCGGATGCATACTAGCAAAACCGTACCCACCCCACTGCCGGCAATGGCAAAAAAGTCACAATATGTTTCTTCAAACTCAGCCTTTGGGAGGCCCAATCCTTTGTGTAGGGCGGAGGATGTCAAACTTGCAACTTCCCAGAAAGTTTGAAAAGAATCTTTAATGTCTACACCAGACATGTCAAACACAAGGCCCGGGGGCCGGATCCGGCCCGCGAAGTGGTTTCATGCGGCCCACGAAGCCATCCTGGAAACAGTGAGGGAACGGCCCCCACTGCCTTGGCCCTGGCCCAGAGACCCTCCTTCTGCCAGAGACCCTCAGATCTGTCCCACTCCTGCCCAGGCCCCCATAGGCACCCTTGATGCGAACGATGTAGAGCTGGCCACGCCTACTCAGCAGGCCATATGCACTCTAGCCACGCCCACCCACTAGGCCACGCCCACCCTGGCCATACCCACCCAGCTCCCTAAGGGCAACCGCAATGCTGATGCGGCCCTCAATGAAATTGAGTTTGACACCCCTGGTCTACACTGTCACCAAGCGTGTCTAGCTCCGGTGGTTCATATTAGGTCCTGGTCAACTGGCCATCTATTTCTTGTCTTCTCTCTTATCTTTCATTCTATCCA
The DNA here is from genome assembly GCF_964194415.1 of Vipera berus. Classification (NCBI taxonomy): domain Eukaryota; kingdom Metazoa; phylum Chordata; class Lepidosauria; order Squamata; family Viperidae; genus Vipera; species Vipera berus. The sequence continues at coordinate 263,926,934 of NC_138203.1, forward strand.
GTCCTCTTTGCTATCCAAACTGCTGGGGGAAAATGATCTGCTTTGAGATACTGTCCAGAAAAATAATACTGGTTCTATTCTACGCAGCCGAGTTCCTCAAATTAAAAAAAATTACATATTCCCTCAGAGTGCAAAAAAAAAAAAAGTAAAGGCGCCTTTGACTCCAGCTCGGCTTCCACTGATCGGGAGCCAATCCATGCAATTTCGTTGCCAGCTTTATTGAAATGGTTAGCTACAATCTTCTTCCTCTCCCATAAAATACACGTGTAATAGTTGAGTACATAATGGCAGAGGGAGAAAAGCCTGACTAAACAAAACTAAACCTCTGCATTACTAATCCTGGCAAAGGAAAGCATTTTATCCCTTTAAGACAGATGTGGGGGAACGACAGCCCCTTTATGACTTGTGGATTTCAACTCCCAGAATTCCTCAGCCAGTCTGAGGAATTCTGGGAATTGAAGTCCACAAGTCATAAAAGGCCATCATTCCCCACCCCTGGTTTAATAAAGGAAGGAGCCTCTCTTCTTTAACTGCTCTTTAGCACTTGGCGGAAGTAGTTTGGTCTCTGGGATTTTTTTTTTAAAAAAAGCACATTCTAGAAGAGGAGTTTCCTAACCTCAGGAATTTTAAGGTGTGTGTGGACTTCAACTCCCAGAATTTCCCAGAGTTAGGGGAACCTGGGAGTTGAAGTCTCCATGCCTTAAAGTTGCTGAGGATATGAAACACTCTTCTAGTCCCTGGAGACAGCCTCGCAACACGCTCTAGCACCAAGCCATTAGAAAGTTGCAACTTTAGTACTTTAAATCAGAGTTCTCCAACCTTTCCGGGCTCATGGCCCGGAGAGGAGAGCAGCTTCCAAATTACTGCGGGTGCATGCGTGCACGCATGCAAACAGGGCCATGCCCGCTGGCACAGTACTAGCAGCCACGTTCATGCATGTGACATGCGCTGGCACCGTGATTGGCTGCGCAACCCCCCACAGTGGCAAGCGCCTGTTTGCACATTCGCAAATGGGCTGCACGCACACACACACCGCACTAGTGGCCCGCTCATGCATGCACGAATGGGGCGCACATGCCTCCCGCGCTAGCATTCCCACCCACAGGCATGTGCAAACAGGGCTGTAGGTGCTAGTCCAAGTGGGGGGGGGATGTGCGCCCACGTGTGTGTGCCCTGGCTGTGGCCCACGGCCCATAGATTGGAGACCCCTGCTCTAAACTGTGCTTGGAAATGTACCAGCCATTCCTGGAGAGCCAACAAGGTGGCTTCAGAGAAATATTTGGCCCGTTCCTCTTTCACTTCTCTTGGGATTAGATAACAGTTTGGCTTCAAAGCAAGGAACAAACAGCAATTGCGGAACTGAGAAAAGTTGGCGTTCTGTTTTTGACATCATACAGCAGCTATTTTTTCGTGATTTAAAATTAATTATTGAAAACTTAACTCTTTTCTGAAATGTTGGATTGGCCCTAAGACAGGGGTCTTCAAACTTGGCAACTTTAAGACTTGTGGACCTCAAATCCCAGAATTCCTCAGCCAGTTGAAGTCCACAAGTCTTAAAGTTGCCAAGTTTGAAGACCCTTGCTCTAAGAAAAAGCTTACTACTACTACTGATAGTCCTCGATTTACAACAGTTCATTTAGCGACCCTATGAAGTTACAACAGCAGTGAAAAAAGTGACTTGTGACCATTTTTTACACTTAAAGACTGTTGCAGCACCCCCATTGTCTGTGATCAAAATTCAGGCACGTGGCAACGGGTTCATATTTATGACGGCTGCCGTGTCCCGGGGTCACGTGATCCCTTTTTGCAACCTTCTGACAAGCAAAGTCAATGGGGGAGCCATTCATTTAACAATCGTGTTACTAACTTAACTGCAGTGATTCCCTTAACAAGGGTGGCAGAAAAAGGTTGTAAAATGGGGCATAACTCACTTAGACACAGAAATTTTGGGCTCAATTGTGGTCGTAAGTCAAGAACTACCCTTTTCTGGGGGGTTTTTTCTACTTCATTGGGCAACATGGTTCGTTGTTGGTTTTTTTAAATTATTTTACTTTAAAACTATATTTTCTCTGAGGAGGTTTCATAGAAAGACAGTATATGAAAATTGATATCAGCATCTATTAAGAAATGTTCAATCCTGAAATATGTGTACGGATGTAGTGCTTTCCTGCAAAAATTAACATACACATTTGGAAAAACACTAGTTTAATTTAATTTATTAATTTAATTTAATTTATTAATATTTCTATACCGCCCTTCTCCCGAAGGACTCAGGGCGGTGTACAGGGCAAGAATAAAACAAGAGTTACAAAAATTAAAAGATAATTAAATACATGCCCATAAAAACAGTTAATACATTAATAAAAACCCCAATAAAATGATACTAAAAAACCCCACCAATCCCCCCTCAGGCCAGGCCGGCTTGTTCGAACAGGTATGTTTTCAGATCGCGGCGAAAGGAGCGAAGATCGCAATGGTCGTTAAGTGGAACCGTTGCTCACTATGGGGCATTTTTTGCCAAAAGCTCAAAGGAAATGCTGGCTTTCAACAAAAATGGCATAAAATAATGTCACAGGACCGCGGGACCCTGCAAATGGCCATAAGTGTGGGCCAGCTTCTTAACTGCAATGACCCTGGGAGGAAGGGGAGCAGGCGTCAGGACTTCAGAACAAGGTTGGTTTGTTGTGAGTCAAGGATTATCTGTATCCCATTCCCTGCAGAACGTCAAACTATACAGTATATATGCCAGGGGTAGGCAACCTGACTCAGCCTTCCATCCTTCCGAGGTAGGTAAAATGAGGACCCAGATTGTTGGGGGCAATAAGCTGACTTTGTAATAATGCCGCTGGGGGGGGGGGGCGAAAGCCCTAATAAGCAGGCATATGCATAGAATGAAGGCTATTGCTAAGCACATTGGTTTGTGCTTTAAATTGTAAGCCGCCCTGAGTCTTCGGAGAAGGGCGGGATATAAATGGGATTAAAATTAAAAAAAATTAAAAAAAACCTCGGCTCTTTTATGACTCATGGACTTCAACTCCCAGAATTCCTGAGTCAGCTGACTCAGGAATTCTGGGAGTTGAAGTCCATGAGTCATAAAAGAGCCGAGGTTGCCTACCCCTGATATATGCCATCGCCATGCACTATAAAAGACATAAAAATTTGCTTCTGAAAACGTGCTTTCACTTCAGGGAAACTGCCAGAGAAAGCAAAGGAAGAGGCAGAGGAGGAGAGGACCTGGAGCTTATGGAGCGAAGGAACTGGATGAGGCTGTCGGCAGGCCCAGAGGAAGAGAGAGAGGCTTTTGGAGGAGTTGGTGGCAGCGGCGGCAGCAGCAGCGTGCTCCAGGGGTGAAAAGAAGCAAGGCCTCTTTAAGGAAAAGGTGGAAGAGTCAGCATCAGAAAAAGGAAAGAAGGCGAGGTTGTCAGAATACAAGCTAACTTGAGGGCTAATCCACATGGAGCCCCATTTCCATCTGTCCTGTTTGCCATCGTTCACTCCCTAGAGACTAAAATGGACAATGTGAAATTTGAGCGGGAGGTGGTGACCCTTTGAGAGCTGTATGCAACAAAATTTCATTTTGATGCATGCCGATTGGTGTACATTCAAAGTGACAATAAAGTTATCATCATCAAAGCACCTTTAGGGGCCAGGCATAAAAAGCAGCCTTGTCCTCTTCTAATCCTCAAACCGATTATGAAGGTGGCGCGTAGATGGAACCAATTAATCATCCGTAACGGGACTCAATATTCTGTTTCTCTTCTTTCCAACCACACCAGGAACACCTTGCAAGACGAAAATATATTCGTCCTTATGATAATAATGGGCAGAAGGGCTATGAAGCTTGTTTTTTTTACAAGAAACCTATTCATATGTTGAAGGTATATATCCCTTTCCTATTTATTCTCAAACTAAATACGGTTTACAATAAATAACACAAATCTTCCCATATTGCTGAGCAATATCCTCAGATGTCGTTACAAATGGTGCATTTTACCCTGGGAATTCATGGCAGGAAAGAAGACTGATCTTAGTAGGCATAAACCAGAATCAAAGCAGCAATCATTTAAATGTTCTCAAATTTAATGATTGGCAGGCTGAATAGGTCGCCATTTTTTTAAAAAAAAAATCATTGAAGTCACAAAGGACAAAAATCATGCTGAACAGAAAACAAACACCAAATGCAGGAATGGTTTCAGTCAAACAAAACCATCTTACATTTTTATTTTACATATCAAATGTTGAAACTACCCATCTCACGCAGAAAGCAACCTAAGTAACAGTTTTAAAGCGAAGCTTTTTTGAGTAACTAGAAATATGTTTAGAATTGTTAGATCTCAAAAAAAATGTTTGAAGTTTCCATTAATCAGGTATAATATTGCTGTGTCCTTTGGAGGAGGTCAATTGGCTACTTAAACCCCCAGGCTTGATGCTGTCCCCAGCCTCACGTGTGCAGCATTTTTTCAACCACAATTGCTGAGAACTGGCACTACACAAGGTCCCCCGACCCCCATCCGTTTTCATCATCAGAGAACGCACAATTATATTAATTCCGGCAGGGACCTCAATTCTTCGGGAGCCAGAGTTAGGAATTTTTATAAGTACCTTAGTATCCAATATTTGTTTGGATTTTTCATTCATATGTTAGGCATATGGTGTTAGCCTACAATGTTGGGTTGAAAATATATTAACCAAGATGTTATGTCTTTAAGATGTTAATTGGCCAATGGGTGTGTAAGTGTTCTCATGGCCATAAGAGGAAGCTAGGAACGTAGTTTCTCTCTCTCTCTGAATTCACTGCTCTCTACTATTACTGTTTTTTGCTCTGCTGTTGGTTTACTACTGTTGTTAACCTGAACTGTGTATTGACCTCTGGACTGGTAAGAAGACTTTGTATTGTGTATGACCTGGACTGTTTATTTTTGACTGTACATTTTTGTTCTTACACCACCTCAAAAGTAAACTACTTTTTGCTTTTACAACTCAGTGTACTCTTGTGTGACTCTTACTTCTCTCAGTACCCTTCCTTGTCTGTGCAACTCTCTGGTAGCACAAGGAGAGCTCTGCACAACAAATTCCTTAACAATCATCAGAGAATGCACAATTATATTAATTCCGGCAGGGACCTCAATTCTTCGGGAGCCAGAGTTAGGAATTTTTATAAGTACCTTAGTATCCAATATTTCTTTGGATTTTTCATCTTCTAAGCACTAGAGAAGGGGTGTGTGTGCATTAGAAGCCTGATAGCTCAAGTGAAATCACGGCGCATGAGATAGAGGGCTATCTCGACCTTCCTCCAACCTCTTCCATGACCCCAATTAATTCATATCAAACAGCCGGGGGGGGGGAGGGAAGGAAGGAACAGCTGGAGATGATTACTCTGGGAACACGTCTGCTTTATACTCAGTCCACTAGCTCATCTCTAGGCCCAGCCATTCTACTTTGGAAAAAAGGATACGGGGTTGATCTGGAAAGCTAAACAGGGTCAAACCTGTTCAATATTTGGATGGAAGACAGTCTGGATATCCTAGACCAGGACGTTAAAGAAGGCAATAACAAATCACCCGTCACTGGGTGAAGCCATCAGTGGAACTTGACTCAAGGGCATCTTTCCGGCACGATGTACGGGCCAAGCCGCTAGGGGTAGGTTCTCGTGACACACCCAGTTTTGGCTTATGCAAATTAGGGGTAAAAGAGGTAAGCATATAAATAACTGCTGACAGCACTCTGCCCGTTTCTTCCTTCTGCAACTAAAGTCTTGGGTACTATTGAGTGACCAGCTTGCTGGTTAGCCTCTTTTAAAAAAAAACCAAATACTGCCGCTGTACGTGGCAGTGGGGAAAGGCCACCTTAAGTTATCTACAGGTGGGGGAGATGTAACCAAACCAGAAACCAAACAGAATTGCTGGAGAATCAATCCTGGTTTGTGGGTAGTCTTACCACTCAGCTCAGTGTCCAGATGCTAGGAATTAATTATTGTTTGTTTACTCACTGGGATTGGGCAAAACCCAAAGTCATGAATGAAGTAAGTTACTTTCATGCAAACCATGGCACTAGATTGCTTTGAACCAGAATTATAGAAATGTTCCCTATGATTTGTTCTAGAAAGCCCAATACATTATCCTTCTCCTTCAGGATTAGATGTTAGAACTGAGGTCAGGCGGCAAAGTACGTAATCCAAAAGAAAGAGAAGTGAAAGAGAAAGAAATATATCCTTGTATATTGTTGTAAACCAGGGGTCTTCAAACCTGGCCCTTTTTTGACTTGTGGACTTCAACTCCCAGAATTCCAAAGCCAGCTGTGCTGGCTCAGGAATTCTGGGAGTTGAAGTCTACAAGTCATAAAGGAGCCAAGTTTGAAGACCTCTGTTGTAAATGTATGTTTGAAGGAGACATTATTTTCTACAAGCATAAAATAACAATATTGGTTTTACTGTATCACTTAATTCTAGTCTCAATTTCCTCTTATTGATACCGAAAAAGAGCAGAACAGAGATCTAATATCTGGAAATATTCTTTAGCCAAAGGATTACCAACTGCTGAACCTCTTGTTGTATCAAATACATCTAATTGGGCATCTTATTTAAGTCAGTAGTTCTCTGGGCTCTAAACTAAAGACACAGAAAAATAGTATCAAAAGTCACTCAGGCACAGAAAGCGTTTGCATACAATAAGGAAAATACTCTGCCGCTGATGGGCATATTAAAAAAAATACAGTAAAGCACCATTGCATTTAAGGAAAATCTGTAGGTACTTTATTCACAGAAGATGAAAAAAGGAATGTGTAGCTCCGGAGGAATGAAGAAATATAGAGAAGAATGTCACTGCAGAATGAAGTGTTATTGAATATTTTTAGTACAGAGACTACATGTAGAACCTAAGAAAGAAAAGTATATGAGGCTATAAACAAAATCCATGGCAGTGACGTTGCCCTCATCTTAATATTCAACCATAAATGGAAGAATTCAGTAATCCTCGACTTATGACTGTTCAAAATTGTGACCTACTTGTAAAAATGGAGTTATGACCTTGGTCCGAAGCTCTGACACTTGGCTCCAAACCCGCAATCATATGTCTGCACTTCGGATGCTACGCAACATGGACATATTTAAAGCTATTTGCACTGTCCTGTGGTTATGTGACTGCATTTTACATTTTTGCTAAAACACGGAAGTTACTTCTTCTTTTTGGTAAAACTGCAATAGCAAACAATGGGTTCACTTAACAACTGTTATGTTTGCATAAAGATGGCTACATTAACGACTACCACAAAAAGATTGTAAAATCAGGTCAGTCACGTGATCAACCTGATCTATTACCATTATTACTTGTATTAGCAACTTATCCTATAGTACTATTTCATCAATGTACAGATTCAGGCTGGATATGTTATTTGGTGGGATTACAGTACTTAAATATACAGTACAGTTCAAAACAGAAATATAACAAAGTTTCCAGAGATAATCCTACTGTCACCTCATATATTAGCATTTCTGTATAGAAATTCATTTCACAAAGAAAATTAAGTATATCTCAAGCTGATAAGTTTCAGAGTGGAGTGAAGTTATCAGAAAGGACAGCTGGGTGGAATGGAATCAGGCCTACTCTTTGTAGCACTCAACTCTGGACATAAATCACCTAACAGATTTTCTACATAGCTGTCGCTATCATATGAAATGTCATGCACTTTATGACTTGTGACCTATGCATGGAAGAGCCTGAATTAGAGTTGTAAACAACAACTTGCTTGGTCGCCTATAGCAATGAAACAGAAGTCCCGTACTCACTATGACACTTCAGTGCCCACTATTGAGTTTAAAGAGATTAATGTCAAATAACATCATACCCAACATGAATGTAATCAGCCATACAAAAACCTATTGATGATTAAACAAAAATGCATTCTTCATAGTGCATAAAGGTTTGCATGAACACTGCTAGTAAGATTTATAAAGTCTACTTGTATGGGATTATCTAATGCTTTCCGAGATAGTCTAGCATTTATATACATTCACTGGTATTTCTGACAAGATACAATACATATTTATTTCACATGATTCAAGATTTGTAGTTTCCAATAGGAAAACAGCATTACAACGTAGGATGTCAATGCTGCAAACACTGACATGTTTTTGCACTGACAATATAAGAGGCAGCCTTTTGCTTTAACTGTTTGGTTTTGAATCACTAAAGCGTGGGAGGAACGCAACCCGGATGTTTTGACAAGATAAAGGATAGCCGCTTCAGAAGGGAAGTGAAACTTCGTGTGTTAAATTAATTGGAAAATGTGATTCATGACGTGTAAATAAGGGAGGGAAATTCTGTATGATGTGGTGTGCCAAGGGGAGGAGAATTCAGATTCTGGCATCCACCCATGAGTGCCGATGCTTCATTTTCATTATTATAGACTTTTTTGAAATAAACAATCATGCAGCGTACTTTAATCTGTCTTATTAATCGGAACCATGACATCATGCCAGAATCTCCTTTCTTTCAAACATCCTGGGAGTCCTGAGCCCCCACCACTGTCTCTAGTCAGGGAGATAAGCTGGGAAACATTCAGGGAAGAATCTTCACCATGGGAAGAGGTTTGGAGAAACACGAAAACAGCATTAAAAAAGACTTCTGAGACTTATAAAAAACAGGCTGATAAAAAGAGGGCTCCCCAAAGAATATTCCAAGTTGGGGAAAAGGTTTATCTGTCAACTAAATATTTACACCTCAAATTACCCAGCAAGAAATTAGGACCGAAATTCTTGGGGCCTTTCCCCATTGTGAGAATCATCAACCCAGTCACAGTAGAACTGAAACTCCCCAGACTTTTAGGAAAAATTCACCCGGTTTTCCATTGTAGCTTACTGAAACCTTTTTGGGCCTCCACTTTAAGACCTCCCCCTAAGAAGGCACCCGGACCCCTCGTAGCAGTGTCAGACCCATTACGAAGTGAAACTTATTTTTGACTCTAGAATCTTTAAGGGAAAATTGCAGTACCTAGTACTATGGAAGGGATACTCATTGTCTGAAGCTATCTGGGTGAAATCTAGCAATGTGAAAGCTGACAGACTTATCAAAATGTTTTATGAGAAAGACCCCAACAAACCAAAAGCCAGCCCCTAACTTGTTTTATTTACATTACAGGATCTGTCCTTTTTGTAAGGGGGGCCGGATGTCAATGTTGCAAACATTGACATGTTTTTGCACTGACAATATAAGAGGCAGCCTTTTGCTTTAACTGTTTGGTTTTGAATCACTAAAGTGTGGGAGGAATGCAAACCGGATGTTTTGACAAGGGATAGCCGCTTCAGAAGGGAAGTGAAACTTTGTATGTTAAATTAATTGATAAATGTGATTCATGACGTGTAAATAAGGGAGGGAAATTTTGTATGATGTGGTGTGTCAAGGGGAGGAGAATTCAGATTCTGGCATCCACCCATGAGAGCCAATGCTCCGTTTTCATTATTATACTTTTTTGAAATAAACAATCATGCAGTGTACTTTAATCTGTCTTATTAATTGGAATCATGACACAGAATGTTAGTTATCAGCAAAGTAAGAGAGCCACAATATGAACACTGTTTAGCTATTTAATAAAAAATAATCCTACTAGGATCAGGATTGGTTCTAATACACCAGCCTCTTCATTAGTGCTGTATGAACATTCTCCGTTTACTCTGTTATCCAACACTGAACTAGTTAGTCACCAAATTAAAGGGATTCTAATCACAGGAAGAAGTACAATTGTTGTATAGAAAGTTTCCCCAGAAATGAACCTGAACTGAGGGAAGCACCCGCATAATAAGAATATTAACAGCACAAAATAATCTTGACCACAGTCAATCAATACAACTCTTAACACTGATCAGATTTATGTCCACATATTTCTACTTGGTGATTGGCAAGTACATTTTCCACAAAAATATTTTAGATATTAGATACAGTCTTCCTAGGACATTCACAACTTACGTGTGTCTTTCTCGGTCACTGCTCTCATATTCCAAAATGACAATCAGACGTGGGTAATGACTGCAGATTTCACCATTCACATTGTGGATCAGGCTGTAGCAATAATCCCTACTGAACAATTCAAGGCAGCATTTTTCAATGTGCTCTACCTGTATGGGTAAAAACAGTTATTACAAATGTAATACTGCACGCCTCATAAAAGTACTTATACCAGGGGTGTCAAACTTGCAACATCAAGTGATGTGTCATGACGTATCACAACTTTTTTTCCATTGCCGGCAATGGGCTGGCTTGCAGGCTGGCATTTTGACACCCCTGACTTATACATTCAAGTGCAATAGCCTTAATTTTAGATGCCTAACAATCCAGAAAAAGGAAGTAACTAAACACCAATATTTAATATTAAAATACAAAAAATTAAAGCATTATCCCATGGATTCGCAAGGTAGAGCCATATTTATTCATGAAGTAGCATTCATTTGAAATGCTTATCATTCAAAAGCCTAACATTTATTGGTAATTGGCAAGGAAACCTTTAAATAGAAATGGTCATTACACAAATACTAGAATAATTTTCCCACAAATTTCAGGGTTCATGAGATGAAGCTAGAATTTTACAGAGTTCGGATGTCTGCGCTGAATAGTTCCTAGCAAATTAGGGAACAATGTCCATGACTTCATACAACAAACAATTTCCCAGCTGCTTTTCAGTTCTCTAATTTTTTTCAGGCAGGCAGGCAGGCAGGAAGGAAGGAAGGAAGGAAGGAAGGATTTGAGGCAAACACTCCCTTTAAACTGGGCTAAATATTTAATCGTTTTTTAACTTTTGTATTCTGCTTTTTTATATTTATTGCCCTGTACACCGCCCTGAGTCCTTCGGGAGAAGGGCGGTATAAAAATATAATTAAATTAAATTAAATTAAATTAAAAACGAGAACACCAGAACAAAACAGAAGCTTTCTATCAGGGACGTGTAGGTAATAGAAAGAAGAAGAAAAAAACCAGCAACACGTAAGTCGCCGCTTCTTTTATAGCTATGCAACATGCAGACGACCAGGGTGGGCTTCACACTACTATGCAAACCAAGCTTAAACGCTCAAACTTAAAACGGTCGATCCATTTCTTTGTCCTTCCTTAAGGCTGTTTTATTGCTCCCAGTTCCCAGCTGCAGAAAAAACAACACACACCCTTCTCTGTAGGGCAGTTTTGAAAGTCCCGCTCAAGAGGCTTCCCAGGTTGGGTCTGTCTGCAGCAGGGGTCTTCAAACTTGGCCCTTTTATGACTTGTGGACTTCAACTCCCAGAATTCCTCAGCCAGCTTTGCTGGCTGAGGAATTCTGGGAGTTGAAGTCCACAAGTCATAAAAGGGCCAAGTTTGAAGACCCCTGGTCTGCAGGCTTGGTGGCACCCGGAGCCTCCCCCGTCTCCGTCTTAAGGGGCAATGCACGGCCACGCTGGGAAGGATGGTGGTGCCACGGAGCAGTCCTGTGAAAGCCTCGCTGGTTGCTCCCCGCCCAGGTGGGACGCCTCTTCCCTCACCTTACTACTGCCGCTGCTCCCAGCGCTGCCGCCTGCTGCTCCCCCGCTTTCCCGGGCCCGGTACTGCGCCCTCGAAAACTCCAGCAGCAGGTCGCCCAAAGCGCGCTCCCCGGAGCCAGCGGCCTGCAGACAGGCGGAGCCGTTCCGGGCACTGGCCATCCGCACCTCCGCAGTCACGGGCCCGAGCCCCGGACTCTCTGCTCCAGCGCCTTCGCCATCCCCAAGCTCCTTCCGCTTCCGGACAGGCGACGATGACGCCATTAGAAAGCGACGGAATCTCCCCCGCGAGCCCGCCTGGAGGGAACTCGAAAGCGCGCCCCCCCGTCGCCGCCGCCGTCGCCGCCGCCCCTCCTTTACAGATGACAGGGGAGGGCGTGGCTGGGTCTCTGGTGGGCGTGGCTGGAAGTTTGGAATCCTCCAGAAATGTGAGGGTGGGGTGAGGCTAGGACCCTATTTCTGGCTGGGGAATTCTGGGATAGCCACACACCTTAAATGTCTAGTCCAGGGGACTTCAAACTTGGCCCTTTTATGACTTGTGGACTTTCAACTCCCAGAATTCCTCAGCCAGAATGCCCGGCTGAGGAATTCTGGGACTTGAAGTCCACAAGTCATAAAAGGGCCAAGTTTGAAGACCCCTACTCTATGGAGATTCTCAGTCATCCAGGTCATGGTTGTCCCAAAGGTGCTTTTTCAGGAGGCAATTGGACTTTCTTGTTTTTCTTTGAAGACGGTCCGTTTCTCTGAGCTGAGGAAGCTTCTTGGATGAGAAGCGAAAGGTCTTCAAAGAAAAACAAGAAAGTCCAGTTGCCTCTTGAAAAAACACCTTTGGGACACACAGTTTAAAGCCACCAAGGTTGAGAAGGGCTGATGTCATGGCTGTCAAGTTTCCGACTATGGGCTTTTCAAGTGACTCTGAGGCATTGTTTACCTTAAAAGTCCTTTATTTAGCCTAATACACTGGCAAATGCTTGCTCGGAGGAAGCTGGAATCTGAAATCTCCGCCCCCCCCCTTGCACAATATAGTAAACACAATGCTCCACCTTTCTAATTTTATCATTAATCATATTCTCCAATTAATTTAAAGAATCAGTTCCCTTCGTTAGACAACCCACCAAGTTCTTACCTTCTTTAATGTCATATGGCCTTGAGGCGCAATCTTCCTCCTCCCAGCCTCCCAGCCTTAACCCTATCTCTTAAAGCAATACACAAGTTTCACATATAAAATAGCTGCTTCTTCATCTCTTGTCAAGCAAGAACATTCAATGTTAGCAGCGTTGACAATGGCCTAGCAGCTAGCCTACACACCCTATTATCCTGAAAGCTGAGTTTCTATAAAGACCTGATGCCTAATCTTAGTTGCCCCATTGCAGCGTAATCTAACATGGTTTGTTATCAGTGTTGTGATTCCTCACCAGCCAGTGGATCCGGCAGCTGAGTCTGAGAAATCAGATGAGGAGGAGGGGCCTGGAGTGACATTAGAGTCAGAGGAAGGCTCTGAGGAGCTCCAAGACTTACAGTCGGGTGAGGAACCTGGCCCCTCTAGTGGCACTCAGGCTGAGACTCAGCTGTGCTGGGAGCCTGAGTTGGACAGTGATGAAGAACAGTTGGGACAAATCCAGGATGCAGGAAAGCGCAGGCAAGAGAAGCGAGTAGGACAGAGGAATGCAATGGGGCAGCTCCAAAGGCAAAGGAGAAGTCATTAGGAAGCCACCCCTTGGCTGACTTATAAAAGGGAAGGTGTGGGAGGTGCTGGTTGCTAAAGGCAACTGTTCGTGTTGAGGATCGAGTTTCTGTGGACTGTGTTTGTTTGCCTTGGACATTGACACAGGTCTGTGAGAATAAAAGGGGTTGGGTTTTTCTTGTGGTTCCTGCCTGTTTCTTGGAAGAGAGGTTTCTCCTTGTGAGCATAACAAGGACTCACGTAGGCTGGGACAGAACAATCCTATCCCCAGCCAGAGAGAAGTCAAATAGAGGAGTTTTTAAAAAGAGATGCAAGGGAATTGGATGCAGGTTATTTTAATGCAGGGAAGGGAAAGCTATAACTCTTGAGATGTCACCATCCTAACATCTCTCTACAGGTTCAGAGTCTGTGTGGCCAATGGTGCAAAATACTGAGAGGTGAAAACTCAGCAACATGTGAAAAGTCATAAATGGCTCTGCATGCTTCAGGCCCATTTCTTCATCTGTTACTGTGACTTCATTCTGTTAACTTCAGTTGCCGACTACGATAGCAGAGGCACTCAATTCCAAGGCTGTTTGATAATGAGCGGGTAGTAGATTATAGAAGAATAACAGTGTTATATTAATGGAGAGATGAATTATTGGAAGATTAGCTTGGCTGACTTTGCTATTGCTAACTTTGTGGTTGTGCCTTCAAGTCACTTTTAACTCCTTATCAACTGCCTGGAGTAGTCCTTGCAGTTTTCCTGGCAACGTTTGCCATTGTCTCCTTCCTAATTGGACCCAGATTGTTGGGGGCAATTAAGCTGACTTTGTAATAATGCCGCTTGGGGGTGTGTGTGAAAGCCCTAATAAGCAGGCATATACATAGAATGAAGGCTACTGCTAAGCTTGTAAGCCGCCCTGAGTCTTCGGAGAAGGGTGGGATATAAATGGAATTAAAATAAATAAAATAAATAAATAATTGAGAGAGAGAGACTGGCCCACCTCACCCAGCTGGCATTAGGCTTAAGGCTGCCACTAGAACTCACAAATCTCCCAAGTTTCTAGCCTGGTGTTGTCTACGGAGATTCTCGGTCATCCAGATCACAGTTATCCCAAAGATGCTTTTTCACAAGGCAACTGGACTGTCTCGTTTTTCTTTGAAGACGTTTTGCTTCTCATCCAAGAAGCTTCTTCAGCTCTGACTGGATGGTGGGGAATAGAAGCCTGGTGTTCTAACTACTACTAGAGCAAACTGGCTCTACCTGCAAACTAGCTAGAAACAAAACCTTAATGAACATCCCATTTGTCCTGCTTGCATTGCAACCACTAGATGGTGCGCAAGAACCACTTTGTTGCCTTTCCATTGCTTAAACAAGCATCTTGGTGAACAGCCCTCTTCTAATGGATTTCTGTAGAGTCTCTGCTACCCTTCCAAGGGAACGTGGAAGCTGGAACGTCCCTGGATCAAATGTCACCAGTAATGCCAGGGTACCCCTGTTAGCTGCCCAGCTTCTTTGTTTGCCATCCTCTGCACCATCCAGAAAGCATCACTTGCGAGAGCTCTTGGAATGATCTACCTCAAGTGCTCTCTAAATGCTAAGTGGTAATGATACAAAACTGCATTGCAAATTGAAATGTGCTGCGTCTCTCATTATCTGCAGACTGTGAGATAGGAGAGAGACACTCTCAGCATGGCCATATCATAGATCATATTCAGTGAACTGAATAATGCCGTGATGCTCTTCAGCTGAAAATGCTTCCAATGAATGTGTAAAATACAGTTGCTAAGAAAACGACATGTGAGTTTTAGTGGCCTGGCTTGGCTGCTGTGGTGCAGGCATGAGTCAGTAGGAAGGAAAAGAGGAGAAGAAGCTCTGGTGTAGCCTTGGAGTACTAAGGAACGGTTGCTAAAATTGGGCACGTCTAGTTTAATGAAGAGAAGGACGAGGGGTGACAGGACAGCAGTGTTCCAATATCTCAGGGGCTGCCACAAAGAAGAGGGAGTCAAGCTATTCTCCAAAGCGCCCGAAAGCAGGACAAGAAGGAACAGATGGAAACTAGCCAAAGAGAGAAGCAACCTAGAACTAAGGAGAAACTTCCTGACAGTTAGAACAATTAATCAGTGGAACAACCTGCCTCCAGAAGCTGTGAGTGCTCCAACATTGGAAGTTTTTAAGAACAGACTAGACAGCCATTTGTCTGAAATGGTACAGGGTTTCCTGCCTGAGCAGGGGGTTGGACTAGATGACCTCCAAGGTCCCTTCCAACCATTATTATTGTTATTATTATAACCAGGCCAATTGTGGGGCAGAGGTAGGCAGCTTCCCTGTTGGTCAAGCCTTGTACATAGGTGTTGGGCGGGGGGGGAGGGGGAGAAGGAACCCTGTCTTGTAGAGATGGAGGTCAAGGATATGAAGGGACTGTGTGCAGAAAACTGCCTGCCTTAGTATCCTGTTATCCGCATGCCTATGAGCTCATTCCAATTAGCACTGCCAAGGACTGCCAGGAACCAGCTAGATATGAGAGACTCTGCCCTGGCTGAGATGTTTGGATGTTCTCTAAGATTGACTAGGGCAGGGGTCGGCAGCCTAAAAAAGGAAAAGAGCCACTGGGAACCGGTTCCATCACAAATTAAAAAAAGTGGGAGCCGCGTGCGTGTGTCCATGCACGCGCATGCGCAAAAAAAGTTTTGTGCATGCGCAAAATGGTTTTTTTGCGCATGCGCGGACTCACGCGGTTGCCATTTTTTTTAAAAGTGAGATGGAACCGGTTCCCGGTTGCCCGACGGCGACAGCCCGTCTGCAAAGCTGCCGCTTTCAGCAGCTTTGCAGACGGGCCGCGGCAGCTTCCTCAAAGAGCAGCGCCCCTGCCCGTTCGCGCGGAGGTACGCGCGCACCTCTCCAAAGGTTTGGGGAGGTGCGCGCGCACCTCCGGTCGTTCGGAGAGGTGCGCGCGCACCTCTCAGAATGGGCAGGGGCGCTGCTCTTTGAGGAAGCTGTAGCGGCCCGTCTGCAAAGCTGCCGAAAGCGGCAGCTTCGGAGATGGGCCGCGACAGCTTCCTCAAAGAGCGGCACCTCTGCCCGTTCGCGCGGAGGTACGCGCGCACCTCTCCAAAGGTTTGGGGAGGTGCGCGCGCACCTCCGCCCATTCGGGGAGGTGCGCGCGCACCTCTCCAAACGGGCGGTGCCACTCTCCATTTGGAGAGGTGCACGCGCACCACTGCCCGTTCAAAGAGGTGCGCGTGCACCGGGCGGCTGGGAGCCGCAGGAGACGGCTCAAAGAGCCGCATGCGGCTCCGGAGCTGCGGGTTGCCGACCCGTGGACTAGGGAGTACACCAATAAATGTAAGGGACGCGGTGGCTCAGTGGGTTAGGATGCTGAGCTTGTCGTTCAGAAGGTCGGCAGTTTGGCGGGTCGAATCCCGAGTGCCGCGTAACAGAGTGAGCGCCTGTTACTCGTCCCAGCTTCTGCCAACCTAGCAGTTCGAAAGCACGTAAAAATGCAAGTAGAAAAATAGGGACCACTACGGTGGGAAGGTAACAGCGCTCCGTGTGCCTTTGGTGTCTAGTCATGCCGGCCACATGACCACGGAGACGTCCTCGGACAAGCGCTGGCTCTTCGGCTTTGAAACGGAGATGAGCACCAGCCCCTAGAGTCGGAAACGACTAGCACGCATGTGCAGGGGAACCTTTACCTTTACCTTTACACCAATAAACAATTGCTGTGCGTTATTTTCTGCTTGTTAAAACTGCATAAAAGACAATAAACTCTGCGTAGGCAGACAGACATTTTGGGACACCCTGCGATGACTGGTCTCTGAATCCCACACTGTCTTAGTTGCTGGGGGAGCTGTTCGTGGGCTGGCCTGTGAAGGGGAAAGAGCCCTTGCCACATTTTAGCAAGTGTCGCAGAAGAGAACTGTTGGAGACCCCCTGTTACTAGATGTTTTGACTAGAGAGAAACATCCTAGAAAGTGTGTATGTGTGTGTGTGTGTTTGTGTAGTTGCAATTTCCTGGCCCTGGAAGGGTAAAGAGGATGAAGAGATTGTTGTGAGTCTTCTCCTCGGCAGAAGAGAAACGAAACCTCAGGCAGAAGGATGAACTACACCTCCAGCTGGAGGGAGGCAGGGAAGGAGGGAGGCAGCTGATTGCAGACTGACGCTTGGAGTCTTTGGGGAAGCCCCTGACCAGGAATGGCTGGGCAGAAAACTCCAGAGGGAGGAGCGTCAGGCAGTCACGATGCAGAGAGTTGACTGACGAGATCCAGGAAGACAAGACACGCTAAGCACACACTGCAGTAATACAACCAATTCCCTTTCTATCTCCGTGAAAAATTGAAAGGCGGCAGAGGACGTGTGTGTGTGTGTGTGTGTGTGATGGTGGTTTAGCAACAGAGGGGTGGCTATTTGTGAATAGCCCTGAAAAAGAGGCTCAAAAAAGTGACGTCTTTGTACATAGAAGCTCCTGCTTGTTGTAAATAGTTGTAGGTAGTAAGCGAATAATAAAGTCTCCACTGTCTCTTGTTACATCGCAATGTCCTCCTTCATGACAAAAGAACACCCAGCTGCCACAGAACCCAGGATCACATTGTTCGCAGTGCATACTTTTCTGTCCATGACCGCGGCCCCAATCCCTTTTTTTTTTCCTGCTTCAGGAAAACGAGACGGGCACAGGAGAGCTCTTTGGCTTGTATTCTGGCATTTTTCAGCAGCTTCCGAATTCTCTTTTTTTCTTACCCATCTCGTTTGCAGCTCTAGGGATCACCGGCGGTGAGAAGGCCAATTCCCTGGGATCCATATCTCAAGCACTGTTTGAGCATCGGTTGCAGAATCTGCACCAATGTGTCTCCATTCTTAATACGCTGGGGATGCGTTAGCTCTGTCACCAGCTTGTCTTGTATGGAATAGAAGTACTCTTTTCACAGGAGAATTGTACATACAGTTTCTCAGCCTAAATAGCAGTATAGCAAGGAGTAATAAAAAAAACTAGGGCATTTCCTGCATTGGGCCTTGCTGGAGCTAATACAAAAATTCAAGGACAACCCTCTGTTCAAAGCCTGGGCTTGCAAGGAGGAGGTGGTGAGTTCTATTCCTGCCTTAGGCAGGAAAGCTAACTGGGTGAGTAGTCTAGGCCAATCATTAAGAGACTGTGAACTCTAGTCCATCTTGGGCATGAAAGCCAACTGGAAGACATTCAGCCAGTCGCTCCCTCAGCCCAACTCACATCACAGGGCTGATGTGGGGAGAAGAAGATAACTTGGATCTGGATGGCATCAACGTCCCATGGACAGTTTTGCTTGAATTGACCATGGAAGTCCTTTATTTCCCCAACAAGGTTAATGTTTACATGTTCAGGTACTCTTTCATCCTAAGTTTACATTTTCACACAACTGTTTTCTGCAGCATCTAAACCAGGCATGTCGAACTCGCGACATCATATGACGTCACACGACGTATCACGAACTTTTTCCCCAATGCGTTGGGTGCGGTTTCGGCATGAGACATCCGGCCCGCGGGCCGCAAGTTTGACATGCCTGAATTCTAAACAAACCAAAATAAAAAATCTGTGCAGCATTTGTATGTATAATTGCTCTTTAATTGTCTCCAAATGTGTCTGTCCTAAGAACAGAGGACTTCACTCAAAGGACTTCTCCAACAACAGCATTCAAAAGCATCGATACTCTTTCTATCCTGCTTCTTCAAAGTCCAACCTTCGCTCCCATAGAATGTCATGGCTTGTACAATTCTGATTTTTGTAAGTATAGACACATCATAGCATTTGATCTCCAAATTGATTTCCAAGGCCCTAACACTCTACCAAGTAGACAGGGATGAATGGATCATAAAGATAGATAGATAGATAGATAGATAGATAGATAGATAGATAGATAGATAGATAGATAGATAGATGATAGATAGATGATAGATAGATAGATAGATAGATAGATAGATAGATAGATAGATAGATAGATAGATAGATATGGATGGATGGATAGATAGATAGATAGATAGATAGATAGATAGATAGATAGATAGATAGATAGATAGATAGATAGATAGATATGGATGGATGGATAGATAGATAGATAGATAGATAGGGATGGATGGATGGATAGATAGATAGATAGATAGATAGATAGATAGATAGATAGATGATAGGAGAGAGAGAGAGAGACAGATTTCAAACCACTGAGCATCAGAACCTGGATAGATTCTAGAGATAGCTCCTAAAGTTTATGTATTGTTTATGATCCCCTTAAGTGTGAAGGTCCATGAATTCTATTTCCAGTAGAAGGTTTGAACTCCATCGAATATTATCTGACTACTCATGTTTGATAAATCTTGAAAAGAATGAAGTCAATCATGTGGCCCCTGCCTCCTGGCAGTAAGTGTAACTATCCAAATGCACAAGAAAGGAAAGCACGACATCAGAAAACACGGTCCTCTTTCTGTTCTCTGACTGTTGCTTCTCTCAAGCCTGTTTTTTCCCCCTTTAGTGCAGTATTTCTCAACCGTGACAACTGTAGGATATGTTGACTTCAACCCCCAGAATTCCCCAGACTGCATTTCAGTGCTCTGGTGTTTCTCTATTCTTGTATCTCCAATCTAATTCTCTTCTTCTTCTTCTTCTTCTTCTTCTTCTTCTTCTTCTTCTTCTTCTTCTTCTTCTTCTTCTTCTTCTTCTTCTTCTTCTAATTCTTCTCCTTCTCCTTCTCCTTCTCCTTCTCCTTCTTCCTCTTCCCCTCCTCCTCCTCCTCCTCCCTCTCCCTCTCTCTCCCTCTCCCCCTCCTCCTCCTCCTCCTCCTCCTCCTCCTCCTCTTAGATTTAAATTGCAAGCTTATCAGACCAGGAAGCAATATTGATGTGTTATTGATTGGATCATACAACCTCTTAATCCATGGCTTGTTTGCCCACAATTTTAAAAAAAGACCAAAAAAAGTTGGGTAGGTTTGCATGACACATTAAGCCATTAACCACAATAGCTAGATTCACACTGCATACTAAACTGTCATGTGGTTTGTTTTGATGTAGAATATGAGGTTCTGTTATTTATATTGAAAGGCCTCTGATGGTGAAAGGCAGGGCGGAGCTCCATTCTCAGCTGCAGAATGAAGCTGCTCCTTTGGCCGTAGAAGTGGGCCAGTGCTACCGCTGCAAGGTGAGTGAAAAAGATAAAAGATAAAAGACCCAGTGTCTCTTTTGGAGGCCAAAAAAAAAAGATCAGGTCTTATTTTCGGGGAAACACGGAAGCAATAGCAATAGGTGAATAGTTTTGGGAGGGATAGTAAGGGCTATAGGCCACATGATCAGGAAGATTTTAATGTGTTTGAGCAACATGGTGGAACTAAGGTAACATACGACATACGACCGACAATCTTTGCTGGCCTGGCGAGTTTCTAGTTGTTTTGGAACTGTTGGTGAGACCGTTAAAAGTCGTTGGCGCTGTTTGAATTTGTTCTGCCAGCAGCAAGATCTGACTGCTGGCCCAGTGATGGATTCTACTGCAAATCAGGGCTGTTTCCAGAGGAGGCAGAGGAGGAGAGGACCTGGAGCTTATGGAGCGAAGGAACTGGATGAGGCTGTCGGCAGGCCCAGAGGAAGAGAGAGAGCCTTTTGGAGGAGTTGGTGGCGAAAAGAAGCAAGGCCTCTTTAAGGAAAGGGTGGAAGAGTCAGGATCAGAAAAAGGAAAGAAGGCGAGGTTGTCAGAATACAAGCGAATTTGAGGGCTAATCCACATGGAGCCCCATTTCCATCTGTCCTGTTTGCCATCGTTCACTCCCTAGAGACTAAAATGGACAATGTGAAATTTGAGCGGGCCCCGAACAAGGAGTATATATCGGAGGTGGTGACCCTTTGAGAGCTGTATGCAACAAAATTTCATTTTGATGTATGCCAATTGGTATACATTCAAAGTGACAATAAAGTTATCATCATCAATAGCGCTTAGACTTACAGTGAGGGGAAAAATTATTTGATCCCCATGCTGATTTTGTTTGCCCACTGACAAATAAATAATCAGTCTATAATTTTAATGGTAGGTTTGTTTTAACATTGAGAGACAGAATAACAACAAAAATATCCAGAAAAATGCATTTCAAAAAAGTTATAAATTGATTTGCATTTTAATGAGTGAAATAAGTATTTGATTGCCTATCAATCAGCAAGACCTCCGGCTCCCAGGTGTCTTTTATACAGGTAATAAACTGAGATTAGGAGCACTCTCTTAAAGGGAGTGCTCCTAATCTCAGCTTGTTACCTGTATAAAAGACACCTGTCCTCAGAAGCAATCAATCAATCAGATTCCAAACTCTCCACCATGGCCAAGACCAGTCCAAGGATGTCAGGGACAAGACTGTAGACCTTCACAAAGCTGGAATGGTCTACAAGACTATCGCCAAACAGCTTGGTGAGAAGATGACAACAGTTGGTGCGATTATTCGCAAATGGAAGAAACACAAAATAACTGTCAGTCTCCCTCGGTCCGGGGCTACATGCAAAATCTCACCTTGTGGAGTTTCAATGATCATGAGAATGGTGAGGAATCAGCCCACAACTACACGGGAGGATTTTGTCAATGATCTCAAGGTAGCTGGGACTATAGTCAGCACGAAAACAATTGGTAACATACTACGCCATGAAGGACTAAAATCCTGCAGTGCCTGCAAGGTCCCCCTGCTCAAGAATGCACATGTACAGGCCCGTCTGAAGTATGCCAGTGAACATCTGAATGATTCAGAGGAGAACTGGGTGAAAGTGTTGTGGTCAGGTGAGACCAAAATCGAGCTCTTTGGCATCAACTCAACTCACTGTGTTTGGAGGAGGAGGAATGCTGCCTATAACCCCAAGAACACCATCCCCACCATCAAACATGGAGGTGGAAAAATTATGCTTTGAGGGTGATTTTCTGCTAAGGGAACAGGACAACTTCACTGCATTAAAGGGGCGATGGACGGGGCCATGTACCATCAAATCTTGGGTGAAAACCTCCTTCCCTCAGCCAGGGCATTGAAAATGGGTTGTGGATGAGTATTCCAGCATGGCAATGACCCAAAACACACAGCCAAGGCAACAAAGGAGTGGCTTAAGAAGAAGTACATTAAGGTCCTGGAGTGTCAGCCAGTCTCCATACCTTAATCCCATCAAAAATCTGTGGAGGGAGCTGAAGGTTTGAGCTGCCAAATGTCAGCCTTGAAACCTTAATTACTTGGAGAGGATCTGCAAAGAGGAGTGGGACAAAATCCCTACTGAGATGTGCGCAAACCTGGTGGCTAATAATAATAATAATAATAATAATAATAATAATAATAATAATAATAATAATAATAATAATAATAATAATAATAATAATAATGGTGGTGGTGATGATAATGATGATGATGTTGGAAGGGACCTTGGAGGTCATCTAGTCCAACCCTATACCATTTTGGACAAATGCCTGTCCAGTCTCTCCTTAAAAACTTCCAGTGTTGGAGAATTCACAGCTTATGGAGGCAGGTTGTTCCATTGGTTAATTTTTAGGAAGTTTCTCCTTAGTTCTAGGTTGCTTCTCTCCTTGATGAGTTGCCATCCGTTGCTTCTTGTCCTGCCTTTGGGCGCTTTGGAGAATAGCTTGACTCCCTCTTCTTTGTGGCAGCCCCTGAGATATTGGAACACTACTGTCATGTCCCCCCTTGTCCTTCTCTTCGTTAAACTAGACATACGCAATTCCAGCAGCCGTTCCTTATATGTTTTAGTCTCCAGTCCCCTAATCATCTTTGTTGCTCTTTTCTGTACTCTTTCTAGAGTCCCAACATCTTTTTTACATCGTGGTGACCAAAACTGGATGCGGTATTCCAAGTGTGGCCTTACCAAGGCATTGTAAAGTGGTATTAGCACTCCACGTGATCTTGATTCTATTCCTCTGTTAATGCAGCCTATCACTGTGTTGGCTTTTTTGGCAGCTGCAGCACACTGCTGGCTCATATTTAAGTGATTGTCCACTAGGACTCCGAGTTCCCTCTCACAGTTACTACTATTGAGCAAGGTACCCCCTATACTATACCTGTACATTTGGTTTTTCTTGCCTAAATGTAGAATGTAGAAATGTACGAAACGTCTGACCTCTGTGATTGCCAATGCGGGTTTTGCCACCAAGTACTAAGTCCTGTTTTGTGAAGGGGTCAAATGCTTATTTCACTCATTAAAATGCAAATCAATTTATAACTTTTTTGAAATGCGTTTTTCTGGATTTTTTGGTTGTTATTCTGTCTCTCACTGTTGAAATAAACCTACCATTAAAATTACAGGTCGATCATTTCTTTGTCAGTGGGCAAACGTACAAAATCAGCAGGGGATCAAATAATTTTTCCCTCACTGTATATACTGCCCCATAGTTCTTTACAGCACTCTGTGGACAGTTTACAATGTCAGCATATTGCCCCCAACAATCTGGGACCTCAGAAGGGTGGAAGGCTGAGTCAATCTTGAGCTCTATTGGGATCAAACTCCAGGCTATGGGCAGAGTTTGCCTGCAATACTGTGTTCTAGCCACTGGGCCACCAGTGGTATAGAATAGGGGTAAAAATCATTTTTGCAGTGCTGGCTAACTACTATTGATAGAATTGTCCTTTGTGAATTTGTCTGCCTGTCTTTTAAAGCGATCGAAACTAGTGAATATCATGGGTTCTCATAAAAGGGATCCAGCAGATAATACACGATATCAAAAACTCTTTTTGTCTATGGAGATTCTCAGTCATCCAGATCTTGGTTGTCCCAAAGGGTGCTTTTTTTCAAAAGGCAACTGGACTTTCTTTGTTTTTCCTTAAAAACGTTTCCCTTCTCATCCAAGAAACTTCTTCAGTCCTGAATTGAATGATGAAAAGTGAAAGTGAATGATGAGAAGAGAAACGTATTCTAGAAAAAACAAAGAAAGTCCAGTTGCCTTTTGGAAAAGCACCCTTGGGAGCTTTCTTTGTTCTTTCAGAAATGTCTAAATACATACCGGTAGATTCACTGGATGGTCCAAGGGTCTATTAATATAAGAAAGGGGGAAGATAAATATCTCTGTGCAGTCTGTACATAATTGTATAAAACCTTAATCATGTAACAGCCTTGGTGGAGCAGTGGGCTGATGCCTCCTTAAGTAACACCAGCTGCCTGCAATTAGTGCAGGTTCGAGTCCCACCAGGCTCAGGGTTGACTCAGCCTTCCATCCTTCCGAGGTAGGTAAAATGAGGACCCAGATTGTTGGGGGCAATTAAGCTGACTTTGTAATAATGCCGCTTGTAGGGGGTGTGTGAAAGCCCTAATAAGCAGGCATATACATAGAATGAAGGCTACTGCTAAGCTTGTAAGCCGCCCTGAGTCTTCGGAGAAGGGCGGGATATAAATGGAATTAAAATAAAAAAATAAAAATAAAAAAATGTTCCCTTTCCTCCAGTCAGCTCATCAAAATTCTCTCAGTTGGCCAATAAATGCTATAAATGAATGAATCGATCAATCAGAATTACAATATGCACCAGCACAATCCACATTCTGAGAGAACATGAGCTGAATCCTATGAGGAATATCAATTATTTTATACAATTTATTCTGCTTCTGCTAGTTATGAAAAAGAATAGTGGCTCAAAAACTACCTTTCCTGCTTCTGATCATCTATTCCCAATCCTTCCGCCCTAGGTGTTTTGCAGCATATTGCAATTTTGCAACATGGAGAAAAGCTCTTTACACCATATTGTATTTCTGCTTAAACAGGTAGTCCTCAGCTTGTCACCACCACGGAGCCCAAAATTTCTGTTGCTAAGTGAGATTTGTTAAGTGGCTTTTGCCCCATCTTACAACTTTTCTTAAGTGAATCACTGCAGCTGTTAGGTTAGTGACATGGTAGCTAACCAAGTCTGGATTCCCCCAGTGACTTTGCTTGAGAGAAGTCACAAAAGGGGAGTCACATGACCCCGGGACACTGCAACCGTCATAAATCTGAGTCAGTTGCCGAGCGTCTTGAGTTTTGATCACTTGACTGTGGGGATGCCGCAACACTCGTAATTGTGAAAAACAGTCATAAGACACTTTTTTTTCAGTGCCATTGTAACTTTGAGCGGTCACTAAACGAACTGTTGTAAGTTGAGGACTACCTATACTAGGTCTGGAGATCGGGGCCTCCGTCACATCTTTGCTCTCAGAAAATGAAGTTTTTAACAGCTAGAGAGTTCATGTTCTGAGAGCAGAGATTCTCAGAGGCCAGAGGCCAGCAGGATGTGACTGAGGCTCTGATTTCCAGACTTAGTACGCAGAGAAATGCAATACCGATTTGAAGAAGCCGGCCTGGTCTAATGGGTTTGGGGTATTTTATTTAGTAATGTTTAATTATTTATTGTAATGGGCTAGTTCTATTTAATCTTATTTTTTAACTTTTGTACATTGTATTTTTATTGTATTTTTATTGCCCTGTACACCGCCCTGAGTCCTTCGGGAGAAGGGCGGTATAGAAATTAAATTAATAATAATAATTAATAAAGAGCTTTTCTCCATGTAAAACATACAGCCTCCAGTATTGTTTGCAGAGCAGGATCCTCTGCAGATTAAAGAGTGGGCAAGTTATCCTCATCATGGTCCATTTTCCAGAGCTATGAAAGCCTTTTTCAGAAGCTTCTGTCTGAAGAAGGAAAGAGAAGGCAATGTTGCTTTCTGCTAAATTAATTCAGCAGCTTTAAAACTGCCCTCTGAAATGATTCTGAGATTCATTACGGGCTTCTGTTTGGATTTTCTCTCGTTTTCTCACTGTCCCCAATACATATTAGCAATCACTCATGTGTATCCCAGCAACAGCACATGTCCTGAATGTGAGCAATTATTAAAACCTCGGATCCGTATATTAGTTGGGTCTCATACTTTTGTTAATTTGTAGCAAGAACTCTGGTTGAATGGTTACGTAGCATCAATTTCACAAGAGGGAGGAATAAATTGCTTATGATTATGAGTATCCCATTCAAATATGAACCTTTCAAAAGCCAGCCAGGATTAGTTGAATTGCAACTGGC
The DNA here is from genome assembly GCF_964194415.1 of Vipera berus. Taxonomy (NCBI): domain Eukaryota; kingdom Metazoa; phylum Chordata; class Lepidosauria; order Squamata; family Viperidae; genus Vipera; species Vipera berus. The sequence goes on from NC_138203.1 coordinate 263,953,114, forward strand.
TCTTTAATAGTCTTGTTGATGCTACTAAAATGAATCCTTGGGAATGTAATGTTATTATATTTTTCTTTCATTTCTGTTAGCTTCAGTTAATACCCTTGTGCAATGAAAGAGATTGTTGATGTACAATTTAGAACTGCAGCAAAATATTGCACTGTGTTCTCACCCTCTTAATGGACTGGGCTACTACGGGGCAGTTAGCCATGCCTGGAATACTATAAAACTGTTTTTCTCCAAAGTATTGGAGATGCTGTAAGCCAGCCTCATTTTATTGGACTTCATAAGCCAGAATTCACAGCTAGTGCTGCCAATCCCTCAACCTTTTTTTTTTTGCAACGTTCCACTATTGAACAGCTCTTTACAGTTAAGAGATTTTTTCCTGATGCTCAACCAAAATGTACTTTGCTTAATGACCGGCCACTTAGCAACCATTTAAAGTCATAACAGACCTCCCCAGAGCAATTACAATTCAGTTCTGAGATTCTGAAAGCTGTCCCCATCTCCCATCGGCCATGTGATCACATTTTGGGTGCTTGCATTTATGACCCTTTGCAGCATCGCACAGTCATGTGAATGCAATTGTTGGCATTTGCTGCCAGTTTCTGGCCAAAAAAATACCACCGATTGAAGAAAATGGGTTGGCTTACTGACTGCTGCATTTGCTTAGTGACTGCAGTGTTTACTTAAAAACTGCCATGAAGGTGGTCATAAAATTGGACATGGTCATGTGAAGACCCACTTAATGACCACCATGACTTACAATCATCATTCCAGGCTCATTTTGAGGACTACTTGTAGTTCTTTATTATAGAGCAGGGGTCTTCAAACTTGGCCCTTTTATGACTTGTGGACTTCAACTCCCAGAATTCCTCAGCCAGAGTGAACAAGTCATAAAAGGGCCACGTTTGAAGACCCCTGCTCTAGAGTAAGGAAGATGATCTTAATGGAAATAAGCAGGAACTACTACCTAGGCAAAATAGCCCGAAATATTTTTTTAAATACAGAAGACCAGAATATTCAGAAGTGGTGCAGACAGCCGCCTCCTTAATTCACTGAAATGTAAGAAGGAACAGGAATACAGCCCAATCAGACCTGCAAGATTCTAATATAACCAATCTCAATAAAAGAAGTTTTAGGCTTCCTATGGAGTTGATTTTTTGATCTATTTAGTGGGGCTGACATTGTAATGTAAGCCTCTTATTTGTTGTTCTATCTTCTGGAGCCAATCTAAACAATTCCATTGGTTTTGAAGACTTCAAGGTAGTCTTTTAGATACCTGTTAGGTCTCCACATAGTCCTCTCCACACTATATGTACCCAGGGATTCCAAACATCCTTTAGTTTTCATTTCAGCCTCTTTTATCATTTTCACTGGTGTCTTTTGAACATGCTCTGGTTTGTTCCTTCCTAAAATATAATATGCAGATATGGGTGCAATGTTTCTAGGAAGTCTGACTCAATGTGGGATAAAGAGGGCCAATGACCTTGCCACAATACCAGTACTAATGTAATCTACTCTTTTGCAGCTGCATTCATCCCTATACTCAGGCCTTTGGTTCTTCCTACCCAAACTAAAAAGTTTGCATTTGTCCCTGTTGATATTCACCTAGTTGTCCGATTTTCCATTTATCAAGAAGATCTTGCACCCTGAGACTGTCCTATACAGTTTTTGTGATTCCCCTATCTTTGGGTCACTCGCCAATCTATATTTTTTGCATCCTCCTCCAAGTATCATATGATATTGAGTGACCCCAGTGCCTAGTATAGGGGTCTTCAAACTTGGCCCTTTTATGACTTGTGGACTTCAACTCCCAGAATTCCTCAGCCAGCGTACCTGGCTGATGAATTCTGGGAGTTGAAGTCCACAAGTCATAAAAGGGCCAAGTCTGAAGACCCCTGGCCTAGTAGAACAAAGCCCTGCAGCATGTCACTTGACCCTTCTGTCAATTTAATGTGGAGTCACTGATAGATACTCATTGAATACCGATATGCAGCCAGTTTTATATTCATAGTTCAGCCTAGTTTTTGTCATCTCCTCTCACAGGAGACTTTGTGGCATGCTTGATGAACTTTCTGCAAATTTATGAGCATGAGAAACTTGGACATATGACACCAAACTATGATTAGTTTGCCTGGTTTTGTTGCTTGAACTCAACCATTGTGTTTTGTAAACCATTGCTTACAGCATATTTATTGTGTGAACCCATCAATTGTGGCTTGTTCATGTTCAAACCAACTTTTCTACTGAGCCAAATGTGGCGGCGGATTTCCAATGCATTAAGCCAGAACTTTCCCTGACTGACACAGGAAACCTTTCAATTTGAGAAGGCAGAGTTAGGACAGGTTTTAACTGGGACAAATACTAGAATCAGTCAGAATTCATGGATTATAGGACTATAATTGATCACATCAATGTGCATGGCTGACATAAGTTCAGAAGCAATTCTGAAGCAAGGGGAAATGTTCTCTTTATATTTAGATGAGGGTTGTGTGATCTATAGAGACCTATTAGCATCAGGGTTATAAAAGTCCTTTCCTGTTATGTGAGAGAAAACGAGTACAGGTAGTCCTCAACGTATGACCAAAATTTCTGTTGCTAAGTGAGACATTTCTTAAGTGAGTTTTGCCCCATTTTGTGACCTTTCTTGCCACAGTTGTTAAGTGAATCACTGTAGCTGCTACGTTATTAACCTGGTTGTTAACCAAATCTGACTTCCCCATTGACTTTGCTTGTCAAAAGGTCGCAAAAAGGGGATCCCGTGACCTTGGGACACAGCAATGGCCATAAGTATGAACCAGTTGCCAAGCACCTGAATTTGGATCACATGATCACGGGGATGTTCCGAAGGTTGTAACTGTGAAAAATGGTCATAAAGTCACTTTTTTCAGTGCCGTTGTAACTATGAATGTCACTAAATGAACTATTGTAAGCCGAGCACTACTTGTAATGCTTTCTTCTTAATGATACAGCTTGCTGCTCCCAGTTTATAATTCATCACTTTTCCATTAATTGAATAAATATTTTCAAGCTTAGCTTTCACTGACTGGGAAAACAATGCTATGAGCTATTTTTAAAAATTCAGCATAATATTCTCTGTTGCGAAGCTGGAGAGGCACAATATGAGGTTAAGGAACCCGAGATCAGGAAGAAGGTCTTGACAATAACAGCTGTCAATCAGTGGATAGTTATCACATGGAATGGTTTCTTTCCCTTCACTGGAAGTTTTCAAACTGGGGGATGATGTAGTGAATCCTGCGGGGAGTTGAACTTGATGACCTCTTAGGGTCCCTTTCAACTCTACAATTCTAACTAGTCTTCGGGTCGAAGAGGGTCAGTATTTCCAATTTCATCTTCGCATCTATAAAAAGTCTATATGTTTTGAGGGGGTGGTATTCAGAAATCCACAAATCACATTTCTGGTCATTCCTATAATGAGGGTTTGAAGTTATCGTTATGTTTCTCTTTCTCATAAATGGTTAATCACACTGCCATTGTTCCAGCCTACAATCACACATTTGAATTGTAGCTTCATTGCTGGTTTGATGTTTAAATTTTCTTTGTTTTCCTCCATTCTTTAATCTTTAATTTTTTAAAAAAAATATCTAAGAAAGGGTTCCGAAAAACTGAGAGCCAAGAGGTTGACTAGCTAAGATGCAGAAGTGGGGAATGTTAATCATCCAGAGCCTATTAAAACATTTAATATCAGTCAAATTGACGCAGATGTCCTAGTAGTTTATCCATGATCTTATCTTTATCTTGGTGGAGCCTTGGTGGAGCAGTGGGCTAATGCCTCCTTAAGTAACACCAGCTGCCTGCAATTAGTGCAGGTTCGAGTCCCACCAGGCTGAAGGTTGACTCAGCCTTCCATCCTTCCGAGGGAGGTAAAATGAGGACCCAGATTGTTGGGGGCAATTAAGCTGACTTTGTAATAATACCGCTTGGGGGCCCCCCGAAAGCCCTAATAAGCAGGCATATACATAGAATGAAGGCTATTGCTAAGCACATTTGATTTGTGCTTAGATTGTAAGCCGCCCTGAGTCTTCGGAGAAGGGCGGGATATAAATGGGATTAAAATAAAAAAATAAAATAAAATCTCTCCTGAATGGAGGTGAGAAATGTGTGTCCCTCCTGGTGTTCTTAGGCAGCAGTAACCATTGCCCCTCACCATTGGCCAGGCCAACTGAGGTTGCTGGGAGTTGAGAATTCAGCAACATTGAGAGAGCCAGAAGATGCTCCTTCATGCTCCAGAGGGAATCTGATTCCTGAGAGATCAGATGTACTCCAGCTTCAGCAATCTCTGGCCTTCCTCATCCGGTTTCAAATCCTGCACATCTGACTTTTTTTTTCCTTTTTCTCCCTGCTTCATCACTGATGGTGCTCTTGAATTTAGCTTACCGTTCTGACCTTTTTCCTGGACTGATCAGGGAAAGACATTTTCCTTTGAAACCTTGAGATCTTAAAAAACAACAACTAAGAAAGCAGAAATTGACTTCTCAATCGAGACTGTAGAGACTACAGGATTGAGTCCAACTTCTGGAGTTGAAGTTTTTATCTGTCCCATTGGGATGAGTCCTTAAAGTCATCCCCCATCTGATGCTACCCAGAGATGCTGGACTGCGTTTCCCATTAGGCTGGGATTGGCCCAATAGACACCACTTCCATCAGGGTCAGCTCAGAGAACGGGAATCAGAGGGGCGAAGGATCTCCCCCCCCTTTCCTTCAAAAGCTGGAAGAAGAGGGAGGGAGATGAAAAGAACGATCAGCAGGATACCTGGCGAAGCTGCGCGGGGGGGGGGGGTGTCCCCGAGTAAATTCCTCTTCCAGAGCCTATCGCTGGATGGAGGCCGGCTCAGAGCCCCTCCCTCCTTGGCTTCCACCTTCCTTCAGCGCCTCTCTCTCCGCTGCAGCTTCTCTTGGGGGCCCGCCATGTGGGGATTTCTCGCCTGGCCTGCAAACGTTCAACATTCGGGTCGAGCGCTCCACTGCAAACATTCGGACGACCGAGGAGAAACTGGTAGTTTGCTGGCCTCTAGCGGCCGTCCTTATTTTCGTAATAATAATAATAATAATAATAATAATAATAATAATAATAATAATAATAATAATAATAATAATAATAATAATCATCTGACTTTGTAATAATGCCGCTTGTGGTGTGTGTGAAAGCCCTAACAAGCAGGCATATACATAGAATGAAGGCTACTGCTAAGCTTGTAAGCGCCCTGAGTCTTCGGAGAAGGGCGGGATATAAATGTAATAAAAATAAATTAAATTAATAATAATAATAATAATAATAATAATAATAATAATAATAATAATAATAATAATAATAATAATAATCTGACTTTGTAATAATGCCGCTTGTGGTGTGTGTGAAAGCCCTAACAAGCAGGCATATACATAGAATGAAGGCTACTGCTAAGCTTGTAAGCCGCCCTGAGTCTTCGGAGAAGGGCGGGATATAAATGTAATAAAAATAAATTAAATAATTATTATTATTATTATTATTATTATTATTATTATTATTATTATTATTATTATTATTATTATTATTATTATTATTATTATTATTATTATTATTTTATATACCGCCCTTCTTCCGAAGGACTCAGGGCGGTGAACAGGGCAAATGTTATAAAATACAAAAAAATACAAAAGTTAAAAGGAATTAAACATAATGCCCAAGGTAAAAAACAATAAATACAAATATTAAGAACAATAAAAAAACCCAACCCACCCCCACCCCCCCCATCAGGCCAAGCCGGCTTGTTCAAATAAACGCGTTTTTCAGATCGCGTCGGAAAAAAACCCAGACAAGATCGCCGTTCAGGCTCGTCCCAGGAGGGGGGCGAAGAGCCCGCGGCCGAGAGGGAACCCGGCGCGCTCCCCCGCCTTCGCTGCCCCTCCGCCGTCACAGCCTCCGGGGTCCCGGGGGGGAAAGAGAAGCCGGCCGGTGGCCTCCGGCTCCCTTGACCTGCGTGCTGGGCGCATGTGCGTGGCGCTGCCTCTCCTCTTCCTCTTTCTCTTCCTCCTCCTCCTCCTCCTCCTCCTCCTCCTCCTCCCTTTGGGAAGCTGTCCCAGCGTTTGCTTCCTTTCCCACCTTCTTATCTTTACCGCTCCAGACTTCCTCCTCCCGGGGCCCGGGGCTCGCACGCGCTCGCTCGCGAGGCTCCGCCGCGAGCGCGAGCCCTCGCCGCGAGCGCGAGCCTCGGCCAGGCGAGCGGAGAGGCAGGCAGGCAAGCAGGCGAGCGAGCGAACGGGAGAGCGAGCGAGCGAGCCAACAGGAGCCGAGGCAGCGGGAGCGGCAGCAGCCAAGATGGAGTCGCGGCTGAAGCTGCAGGGAGCGAGCCAGCGCGTCTAGGGGAGCCCCCGGCCCGCCGCTTGGACAGGCCGGGGGCCCATGGCCTGGCCCCTCTCGGGGCCCCCCTTGGCTTCTCCCTCGGCCGGCGCCGCGGGGCTCCCGCCGCTAGCCGTCTTTTCGCCAGGGAAGAAGCGCTGGGGCGGCCGGGGCTCCCTTCTCCGATTCTGCGCCGCCGGGGATCCCGCGCTCCGAGCCTCCCGGCACGATGCTGCCGTCGCAGGAGGCCTCCAAACTGTACCATGACAACTACATGCGGAACTCGCGGGCCATTGGCGTGCTCTGGGCCATCTTCACCATCTGCTTCGCCATCATCAACGTGGTCGTCTTCATCCAGCCTTACTGGATCGGCGACAGCGTCAGCACGCCCAAGCCGGGCTATTTCGGCCTCTTCCACTATTGTGTGGGCAACGAAGGCAACAACCGGGAACTCACCTGCCACGGCTCCTTCGCCGACTTCCGCAGCATCCCCTCCGGCGCCTTCAAGGCCGCCTCCTTCTTCGTGCTGCTCTCCATGGTGCTGATCTTGGGCTGCATCACTTGCTTTGCCCTCTTCTTCTTCTGCAACACGGCCACGGTCTACAAGATCTGTGCTTGGATGCAGCTACTGGCAGGTAAGCTGGCGGAGGGGGGGACCGTTTACCCTCTCCCCCGCCCACCCTCTTTGCAAATAATAGATCTCTCCAGGAAACCTTGTATTCCACTCGCCCCCCCTCCCCCCCCCGCTTCTCGGCCAATAATGCCAGAAACTGAAAGAGGAACGGAGAAAGCAAGAGGCTAAATAGAATGAGTGGGAGGACTTCCCTGCTTAGAAGGGAAAACTAAATGGGGGGGGGGAGAGAATTGATCTGAACAGCCAAAGTAACGGGATGTAATAATTTTTTTAAAGGTGGAAGACCCTCAATGAATAACTATTTGGCTGAACTGGGGACAGAAGGGAAGGCCCATACATTATATTTTCAAAGTAGGATGCTTGGTAATGGAATAGATACCATAAACTCTTGTACAATCTCTCTCCACCATATGTGGAAGACTTGAGAAGGCCCTTTAAAATAAACATAAACTATGAATGAGATTCTGTAGGCTACTGGTAGACAATTTCATTCCCCCAAAGATAAGTTGCACTTCATTTACCATCAAGCCATCCAATATGATCAATGGCAAGGGATTTGGGGAACTGAGGTTCAAAACATCTGGAAGGGAGTCAAGCTCTTCTGAGCCTATAAAATTATTGCTCTGTTAAATCAAGTGAGTGACAGCTCCAGATGTCCGTAATCTGTTGGAATAGACTTGTTTAGTTTAGTCTGTGTAATATTTGTGACAGTTCTAAGAGTCATAGAGATGTGTGTTTTAGGTTTGTGTGTGTGTTTGCGTGCAACTTATGAATGGTTTGTGTGTGACCCCCAACAAAGTATTTTTTTGATATTGGTGTAATTTCATCTGGGATTAGTTTATTGACAAATGAAACCCTGATATATCCAAATCTTTTTGCAAATAAATTGCCAGAAACAGTTTTTATCTTGAATAGTAAATAAATTGTATTTACTTATTCAACTAAAAGTTTAACATAAATAAAAAATAAAACCTCATCACCATTAGTTTTAACTAGATTAAAAAAACTGATTTTTAAAAAGTTAAAAGGCCAAATCCTTGTTAAAGAGAGTCAGGTACAGGATCTGATAGATTGGTCAAGTTTCTGGGCTTCTGTCCATGGTACTGAAAGCCCAAGGGAGGAAAGAATGACATATGCTTGAACACTTAAAGACCCAACACCTTCATTTATACAAGATACTAATCTTGGTTTAAGTTTTCCTTTAAGAATCCCCCCTTCCCCCTCCCTCCTCCCCCCCCTTGGTTGGTTGTCTGTGGCATAGTCTGTTATGCAAGTCCAATACATTTCTTTATAGTTCAACTTACTGTGCAAATCCAGGTAATGGTATTGTCACATTAAACATATTGTGTGAACTCTACTGAGGAATGTGAATGCCCAGGAAAAGTATGGAAGGTAGAAAAATAATAAAGGACAAGGATTTAGATTTTCAACTTTAAAGCAAGTAAGGCAGACAAAAGTTATGGTATAAAGATGCATTCAGTGTTAGAATAAAACTGTTGTCTGAGAACATCATAGAGCAGCTATATGATGAAAATAAGGACTAACAAAATATCTCTAAAATAAAATGAAGATGGAAAGTATACCTCCTCATTATAAAGGCATTTTATGCAGTGGGCTCAAATCCAACTGCTGGACCTGCTTAAGGAAGAAAGACTTGAATCCCAAATGAACTAAGCTGCCAAGCTCAGCATAGAGGCATAAAGTGGTGAGTTAATGTCTGATCAGCAGAAAGCAGACTATCAAAAAGAACTAATGGATCAATAAAAAGGCTTTCTGAGGTCTGAACTAAGCTTCATTTAAGTCTGGGAAAGAGGCCATGATGACTAGAACCTCTCTTCATACAGGCTATTTTTAAGTGATGGAAAGATGCAGGGACTAATAATGCTAGTTTGCAGTTCTTCCAAGCTGATTTTCTCTGATTTGATGTCTTCAAGATGCTGGCTAAGATTCTAGGAGTTGAAGTCTACTACATGCGAAGAGCATCAAGTTGTGAAAGACTGCTATAATGCTAGGAAAAACCTAATGGCACATATGATGTAAAGCCAGAGAACTAAATGGGGCCACAGGTGCATACACAAGGATGCTGTGGTGGAATGTAGTCTGGATTCCCTGGAGGGAGGGGCTGCATTCAAAAGGACCAAGAGACAGTGAAGTTTAGATAGTTTAGTTAGGAGAACGAAAGTTAAGATGGCTCCTCCGTAGTAGTTCCCAGAGTATCTTTCAAGTGATGCTTTAGTTCGACAATATTTCCATCTCTAGGTGAGGAACAATAAAGGAAACTGGAAATAACTCTATTTGTCAGGCTCTTGGGGCCTGACAAATAGAGAAGTTATAGTCCTCCAAATGTTACTGACTTGTAATTCTCAGAATTTCTTAACCACTGGCTATCATGGCTGATCAGAATTCAGCAACATTTTGAGGGGAACAGATTCCTCGCTCCTGGCAAAACCACACTTAGATGCTAGTGCTAGAGCTTTTGAGGAACTTGCATAGCTATGATTGAACTTGCAGTTGTGAACATGCAACACCTTCCTTCTGTGACAGATATAATTGAGTAGAAGCTCAAAGAACTGAATTGCTTCCACAAAGAGAGGGCAGATAGCACAGCCTTCCCCAAATTTGATGCCTTCCAGGTATGAGGACTTCAATTTCCAGAATTCTACAGCTAGCATGGCTGTTGTTGAGAATCCCAGAAGTCCAGGTCTTTGTAGCTGGAGGACTCCCAGATTATGGAAATGTCATAAAATAATACAATGGCCCCCACTCAGAATTTTAAATTGTATTGCTACTGTACATGTGGCAGAAATGCCTTACTGCAAATTTCTTGTTCAATAAAAAGACAATCTGAGGATTTTGTAGTCCTAAGAGGATAGTCTACATTAGGGTTTTTTTTACATCGTACTGCTTTTCTTATTACCCCAGTATACCAGAAGAAGATGCGGCTAGAATTTGAACATAGAAGATTTCCAGATTAGGAATGCTACTCAGAGTTGCTCCTAACATGTTAGATTGCCTATGATGTCCTTATGTTTTTTTGCCAGATTTTCCAATATATTTTCCCCCACAAACGAGCAGTGTTCTGTCCATTCACTGTAATTGGCAGTCCAGAGTAAAACATTGCAATGAAAACTATTGATTTCAGCTGCCAAAGACTTAGAGGGGCAAAACATTAGAATGTAGCAAAGAAAGAGGTTGTAGAACCACTAAAAGCAAAATGGTGGCACACCAAACGGTATAAAGTAAAGGCTTTTTTAGCCTATCAACTGTATAGTTAATGAATAAAATAGTTGCCAAAAAGATGACATTTTCAAAATATTTACTGAAGGCAGAAGTTTGTCTTGGTTAAAAAATATGGACAAGTTTTTTTTAAAAAAGAAATAATGTGTCATATTGAACCCATGATTCTAGAAGCTAACTCACCCAAATAATTTGCAATATTATCTCCCTTAGCTGATTCACAAAAGTTTCTCCTGATCAGATAAAGTTTCTTATTTAAATGGTTTGCAAGTTAACCATAGAATCATGCAACATTTTGAACATTAATTAGTTGAGATCGATTTTGTCTCAGTATCATATACATACAGAGTGATATGGTCTCAATAGGCTAAGATGTTAGTGAAGATGGCAGCACAAAGCAAATGTTTGGGAACAGTTTAGATTAAGACTGGAATGATACTTTACTGAGGAGGGCAATGGAAGCCAAATTATCTTCCTTTTCCTTTTTTATTTTCTGTATCCAACGCTCAGTCTTCCCCAAACTTTTCAAATGTCCTCAAACTTAAAGTTACAGATGAAAATACAGGAAAGAAAAAATGAAATAGTTTCTCCGTTTAAAGTGGCAATGAATACCTATTCTGAAAAAGGACATCCAATTTTCTGCCCCTTTAGGTTAATTTAGATTTATTTATTTATTTATTTATTTATTTATTTATTTATTTATTTATTTATTTATTTATTTATTTATTTATTTGGTTTATATACCGCCCTATTCCCAAAGGACTCAGGGCGGTTTACAAGGCAAAATTTAAAAACAATCCAATATAAAATTAAAATAAATTAAATTAAGTCTAGCCGCAAAAATTAAAATCACAATTTAAAAACATTAAAACCCCTCAGTCCAGACCAGATAGCTCAAAGAGCCAGGTTTTTACGTCCCGGTGAAATGAACGGAGTTCGGGGGCAGTCCGGAGTTCCGTTGGCAGTTTAGGAGAGCAACACAATTTAAATTCTAAGTATTTGTTGTTGTTAGCTGTGAAGTCGTGTCCGACCCATCGCGACCCTATGGACAACGGTTCCTCCAGGCCTTCCTGTCCTCTACCATCTTCTGGAGTCCGTTTAAGCTCTAAGTATTAGAGGACTCTTAACCTGCCACTACTTCTTTTTCTCCAAAAATGGCCAGTCAAAAGAACTAATTCATCAGTGATGGGTGCTATTGTCGTTCTGAGCTAGGTTAGTGTAGTTTTGCAGAATCCAGAATGTTTTTCATTCAGATAATGTGAGGACAGGGTATAGGGTAAAAAAAAGGGAGTCTTATATCATCCTTTGGGGCCCCCAGATGTCCATGTGAGTAGCACAAAGAGCAATTCTTCAAGGTAAAGTAGGACACAAGTTCTCCGTTTGTGGAATTCACAAAGCTAGATGAGAGGAAAAAAGGCTGCTTCCAGCAACTTTAAAAAGAAAAAAGAGAAAGTGAGAGAAAGAGAAAGAGAGCAAAAGCAAAGTAAACACTCAATTAGCATAGAGCTGGATGGGACTTTGGAGGTCTTCTAGTCCAGGGGTGTCAAACTCAATTTCACTGAGGGCTGCATCAGCATTGCAGTTGCCCTCAGGGGGGGCGGGTGGGTATGGCCAGGGTGGGTGTGGCCTACTGGGTGGGCGTGGCTAGAGTGCGTATGGCCTACTGGGTGGGCATGGCCAGCTCTACATCGTTCGCATCAAGGGTGCCTATGGGGGCCTGGGCAGGAGTGGGACAGATCTGAGGGTCTCTGGCAGAAGGAGGGTCTCTGGGCCAGGGCCAAGGCAGTGGGGGCCATTCCCTCACTGTTTCCAGGATGGCTTCGCGGGCCGCATGAAACCACTTCACGGGTCGGATCCGGCACCCGGGCCTTGTGTTTGACATGTCTGTTCTAGTCCAACCCCCTGCTCAAGCAGGAGACCCTATACCATCTCAGACAAGTGACTGTCCAGTCTCTTCTTAAAAACCTCCAGTGATGGAGTGCCCACAATGTCTGAAGGCAAAGCTGTTCCACCAGCTAATTGTCCTCACTGCTAGGAAGTTTCTTCTGAGTTCCAGATTGCTTCTCTCCTTGATTAGTTTCCATCCATTATTTCTTGTCCTGCCTACAGGTGCTTTGGTAAATAAATTGACCCCCTCCCTCTTTGCGGTAGCCTCTCAAATACTGGAACGCTGCTATCATGTCCCCCCTAGACCTTCTTTTCTCTAGACTAGCCAAACTCAAATCCTGCAACCCTTCTTCTTATGTTTTAGTCTCCAGGCCTTTAATCATCTTAGTTGCTCTTCTAAAATGATTAAAGGCCGGGAGACTGAAACACTGTAAACAAACAAAAGTTCACACATAGAAACAGAAACCACACACACAGAAACATACACACAAAAACACACATACAGACATGATTTCATGGAAAATACAAACTGTTTAGACATCCATATTTTCACCCAAAACATTTAAGCAGACATAACTAAAATATTTCCACTTACATTTACAGATAATCAGTTCAGAAAAAAACATAGCTAATATAACCACATAACAACAATCCAAATTAAAGAACTGTATTCTAAATTGCTCACTGAAGCATTCCGAGAATGAGCTGGGCTTAAGGTCATTGCACACTACTGCCTAGAAAAGGGATTCCAGGCAAAATTGCAATTTCAAACCTGTCTCTGTTTGAAAACACTTTAAATCTTTGATGTCTAATTAGTGGCTCACAAATCAGAGAAGGCTCTAATTAGTGCTGCCTAGGAAAATCTGGCTTCAGACAATGGGGTCTCTTCTACCCCCCACCAAAGGAAGTAGAATCTAATTAAGAGGGGGAAAACTCCTGGATTCCAAATGTTTTTTTTAAAAAAAACAAAACAGAACAGAACAAAAACCAACCATCTGCCCTCTCCAAAACACCAGTCAGTCTGAACTGGAGATTTTCCTTCCCCACGCTGGTTGGTCTGACTTAATCGGTTATCGTAACTGCTTCCAGAAGGAAAGCAGTAAGGAAATCCACAGGTAGTGAAGAGCGTCCCGAACTCATTCCAAAAACACAGAGTCCTCTCCAAATGAGTAGATGGAAAACTCGCGTTTTGGAAGCGGGTGCATTTTTCTTTTTGAAAGATCCTCCTGCCCTTCTGTATAGGTTCTCTTCCTCTGCGGATGGTTCTTGTCATCTTTAATCCTGATGCTTTAGAGAGGAGAAGCACAGAGATGCAATAGAAGATTAGGACAGAGGAAGCCACGAGAGAATGAGAAAGCAAAGTAAAGATTAGACAAAGGGCATACATACTGAGTACAATTTCTCATACCTTGGCATGGTTGCGCTAAAAAAACCCCTCCAAGGCAGAACAATTGCATTTGTCTCTAGATCAGTGATGGCAAACCTTTTAGACACCGAGTGCCCAAAACCCGCCCCACCGTCCACCCCCACTCTGCTCAGCCCACCCTGCCCACCCCATCCCCACCCCCTGCCCGCCCACAGGGCCACCTACCACCTCCACAGCCCATTGATGCAGATTGCCCAGGCGGCCGTGCAGTGCCATGGCAGCCATGCCCTCTGCCCACACCACGCAGCATCATCTGTGCGTGACGAGGCATGAGGGCGGAGTCTTCTTCCTGCTGCCCAGCTGCCATGTCCTTGGCTGCGCTGCTCTGCGTGGGCCGCACCCGGGGCCGACTCTCCTTCGGGGGAGCTGCTGGTGTGGAGGGGGCCGCAGGGGAGGTGGGGCTGGGGCAATGGCATGTGTGCCCACAGAGAGGGCTCTGTGTGCCGCCTCTGGCATGCGTACCATAGGTTTGCTACCCCTTCTTTAGATAGTTGAAAAGTCACTGTTTAAACACCGAAAGCCTAACTCGCTTGTAAATTTTGTTCTTTGGTCATTGTTTTGAAGTTGTGCTCTTTGGCATTGGCTATTTTCATCAAGATTGTGGAAATACAGGTGCTCCTTGACTTATATCAACACTTCAGCTCAACATTTCCATTGCTAAACGAGACAGTTGTTAACCGAGCTTTGCCCCATTTTATCATTTTGTTTGCTACAGTTTGTAAGTGAATCACTGCAGTTGTGAAGTCAGTAACATGGTGGTTGCTTCCCCACTTGACCTTGCAAAAGGTGATCACATGAACCTGGGACACTGGAAATGTTATAAGTTTTCGAGCGTCCACATTTTGATCATGTGACCAGGGGGATTATGCAATGGTCGTTAAGTGTGAAAAATGACCATAAGTCACATTATTCAGAGCCATCGTAACTTTGAGTGGTTACTAAATGAATGGTTGTAAGTTGAGGATTTCCTGTATAGTTCACAAACTTCGATGGTGTTTCCCTGTGCTGTTGTATTGCATCTTTCAAAACTAATCTCTAGTACCAAGAACAAACTTGGAGAATTGAATCAATTAAGATTAAGTTTTAAATGTCTCCTATTTATTGGTTGGAAGGACTGAAAACAGAATCCATCTCAATGTAACCATAATGCAGCCTTCTCCACTACAGTCCTCCCAAGTGTGTGGGAAGCAGTGATGGGATTTAGCTTGTTTGCACTGGTTCGGCAGAACCGGTAGCTAATTTTTTTTTAGTTCAGAGAACTGGCTGGAGGAGGCCTCCTAGGTCTAGAACAGTCCGCCGGAAGTGCCTAGATGCCACTTCCGGAAGTCCGCTCTAGGCCTTGGATCCCCAGGCCTGCATCCACTCAGAGAACCGGTTGTTCACATATTTGAACCCCACCACTGGTTGGAAGCCAGCATGGTCAGTGGTCAACTAGGAAGTCTGACTTACTGCAATATGCAGGAAATCTGGTTGAAATAGGCTATACAGTATAACATATCATTGTCAGGACACTAGTTAGTTTTTATGGTTAAATCACGCAACTAAGTATTCCAAAAAGACACTGGGTGGAAACAAAGTCTAATGATACTAGAAGTCTTCTGGAAAGAGGAGGTTGGGGACCTCTAGTCTTCATCAATGTGTGCTCTCCACAAGGAAACTGGGCAGAAACACTGGCTTTATCCAGCTTAGACAATGCGTTCTATCTAGGAATGTCCTTGAAAATGGGCTGAAAATCTTAACTGGTATAGAACGTGTGCATGTGATCAGTGGGAGATAGGCGACACCAGTTCTGTACTAGTTTTGGAATATGCTGGCTTATTCCGGGGCCCCATTGAAAATACTGATTCTGACTTGTAGTCCTAAATGCCTGAGGACTGATTGGGACAGTAGTATCTATAATAGTGGCCTCCTACTTCAGCAGGGGGTTCGACTAAGAGATCTTCAGGATCCCTTCCAACTCTGTTTGTTCTATTATTTTGTTATAAGCTGTAGTGATTCCACAATGACAACATACATGTAACAATGTCATCATGCAAATGGTGTGCTTGCATCAAAATGCCTGATGCTGGCACATACACGATGTCATCACATACAGGTTGTCATTCCCCCTTTGTCTCTCTTGCGAATGCCCTCCGATGGGCCAATCTTTGAATGAGATGTCCTTGGTGTTAGCTAGACACTGTGCAGCTCTTCTCTTTTCACCTGCAATGGATTTATGTTTTGGAAAGAGAAACAAGATGGCTGCCCACAAATGGGCCCTTTGAAATGTTGTGTATGAGGCAGGGTGAGGTTGTTCTTCTAATACTTCATCATGCGATGGACATCATTTCATCACTGCTTCTTTCAGTTCCTGTAATTTCATGCTTGTGTCATCATTAATAAAATCTAGCCCCCTCATTATCAGCCTTTCTAATTTTGTTTAATTACCCTTGATTTTACAAGCGTCAAGGTATTCTCCACTGACTCTTGCCTTCACATTATGTGTCCAAAATGTTTAAGCCGTAATTTTATTACAGCCTTTTCAGTTGGGTTTTGTTTCAAGTAGTCCTGAATTATTATTTTTCTATTTGCGGCCCGTGATATTCCCAAAAGTTTCTCCAGCATTAAGGCAGCATATTTTTGTTTGTTTTTTTGCCTTGTGTTTTTGCCTTCAAACTTCCTGATTATCCAGTTTTTGCAGTCCCATGTGGTCAGTGGGAGAACCTGACCTTGATAATTCATATCTTCATAAATCTACTTTAATATTGATCTGTTACAGTGACTCATACCCTCATCACTACTCAACTGGGCTGCTGCAGTGCATAAATATTATACCAGCCCTTGAGTGGAGATTTCCCCCCCTCAGTAAAAGTGGGAAATACGTAGGAACTTATCCATATTACCTATGACTTATTGCCTTTGTCCCTGGGCTTGCATAGATTGTTAAGAGCAGTGGACATCTAATGATCTTCAAATTGTCTAATCATGATGGAATGCTGGAAAAACGAGGGTGGCGGCGTTTGGGGAGATAAGAAAAAGGCACTGTTGGAGAACTGGGAAACCAAATATAGAGCAAATACAAATAGTTGGGGCATCCTTTTTACTGCTCCAGATAGTTGGGGTTCTCATTAAAGGCAGGGCTTTTTTTCTCATAGAACGCTCAGAACGGAGTTCCGGCACCTTTTTTGGATGGAACCTTGTAGGGTAGGCATGGTGGGTTGTATGACGTGTGAGTTCCGGCACCTTTTTCTTTTACAAAAAAAGCACTAATTAAAGGTAAAGGTAAAGGTTCCCCCGCACATGTATGCTAGTCGTTTCCAACTCTAGGGGCCGGTGCTCATCTCCGTTTCAAAGCCGAAGAGCCAGCGTTTTTCTGAGGACGTCTCCATGGTCATGTGGCCAGCATGACTAGACGCCAAGGCGCACGGAACGCTGTTACCTTCCCACCATAGTGGTCCCTATTTTTCTACTTGCATTTTTTACCTGCTTTCAAACTGCTAGGTTGGCAGAAGCTGGGACGAGTAACAGGCGCTCACTCTGTTACGCGTCACTCGGGATTCGACCCGCCAAACTGCCGACCTTCTGATCGACAAGCTCAGCGTCCTAACCCATAAAAATGGAGAAAACTTTGGTAAGAATAACTTTTTTTTTGACATATGAATGGTGGCCAGGAAATTTTCCTAATCCCAATTCTCCAAAAATCAAGTTATCTTTCCTATATAGTGATGAGGAATTTCCTTCAAAATAGGCTCCTCAGAACTATTTTCGATGTACCCAATGGTGCTCCTGTTCCTTTTGTCTATGCTAGGGGTATGGACAACTATGGCAACATTACAACCTGTAGACTTCAACTCCCAGAATTCCTGAGCCGTGGGTGGCTCAGGAATTCTGGGAATTGAAGTCCATAGGTCTTAAAGTTACCATAGATGCCCACCGCTGGTCCTCAAAGAAGCCAGTATGTAACCAATTAAAACTAAAATAATTGTCAGGGCATTTACCTATTGGTTAGAGTGCTGTCACTACCTAATTCCCCAACGTGGGAAGTAGAGCCTCTTGGAGCAAATCAACTTCTCCAGCCTTTCTCCCTCCAGTTAGTTTATGTCTTTATCCAATCATTTGCATACCTTTTGTTTTCCTTCAAAACGCTTTTTAAATTTAAGCAACTCAAATGATAATTTGTGATTTTAAAAGGAGGGTTGGATGTCTTTGCTCAAAGAAATATGTTTAAACTACCACCAAATAAATTTTCCTCTTGGTGTGCACTTAATAAAGCCAAATGTCACTCATATTTTGTCATTTGCTCAGCAGTGAGATCTTCTTGCGGTAGCAGTGTTATCTCAGCAGCCCCTGTACAACCAGCAGATCATGTTCTGTGTACTGTTGAGCTTGGGATGGCAAAATCTTGAGCATAATTTTTATTTATTTATTCAATTTCTATGCCCCCCCACCCCGCCTCACTAACACAGCGACTCTGAGCAGCTTACAATACAATAAAAAGCTTAAAAGTGCTGGAAACACAATTAAGATTAGAGTAAAAAGATAAAAAATAATTAAAACCAAGATGATGGGGAGCCTAAGGGATGAGAACCTTCTCTATGCCACACACACACAGACACCCCAGTGAAGCCCCAGACCAAGCAGCAGCGCCAGGTTTTTAGGCTCTTCCAGAAGGGCTGGAATGTGGGGGCAGATCTCACTTCTGACAGAAGAATCTAAAAGGCTGGGGGCCACAGAAAAAGGGCCCTTCTCCTGGAACCCGCCAGCCGAAATTCTTTGGCCTATGGCAGGGGTAGGCAACCTTGGCTCTTTTATGACTCGTGAACTTCAACTCCTAGAATTCCTGCTGGCTCAGGAATTCTAGGAGTTGAAGTCCACAAGTCATAAAAGAGCCAAGGTTGCCTAACCCTGGCCTATGGGATCTGAAGTAGACCCTTTCCAGTGGAACGACTGGGGCAAATTATCTTACATATGAGTCCACTGTTACTTTTTCCATACCTGGCTACAGATGGAACCTGCCACCTCTTCAACAGCCCTGCTGATGTTTCAACAATTCCTGCCGTTCAGTGGTTAGCAATATGCTCCACGCCCAATTTAATTTTACTTTCCAGGAAATCCGGTTCTAGTTCAGAATCCAGATTTCCGTTAGTGGCCATCCATTTTGCGGAAAAAATAATAATCTTGATTTCCGTACACTTCTTACCTGTCTCCTCCTTCCTATTCAATTGTCATCCTCAATTACTTTGTGCTGCTTATTTACGTCTAATTCTTTTTGCTTTTGGCTGGAACTCAAATTTAGTTGAACAAATATTCCTCTGTCTTTGTAGCCTTTTGCTTTTTGCTTTCTTTCAGGTATTTTCAGACAGCCATTTCACTTTCTTCGGCTTTCAAGGAAGGCAAAGCATATAATAATAATAATAATAATAATAATAATAATAATAATAATAATAATAATAATAATAATAATAATAATAATAATAGTAGTAGTAGTAATAGTAGTAGTAGTAGTAGTAATAGTAATATAAAGGTCCCTTCCAACTGTGGTAAGAAAGGTTGTAAAATGAGACAAAACTCAACAACTGTCTCACTTAGCAATGGAAATTTTGGGCTCAGTTGTAATAATAATAATAATAATAATAATAATAATAATAATAATAATAATAATAATAATAATAATAATAATAATAATAATATAAAGTTGGAAGGGACCTTGGAGGTCATCTAGTCCAACCCCCTGCTAAGGCAGGAAACCCTATACCATTTCAGGCAAATGGCTGTCCAGTCTCTTCTTAAAAACTTCCAGTGTTGGAGCATTCACAGCTTCTGGAGGCAGGTTGTTCCACTGGTTAATTGTTCTAACTGTCAGGAAGTTTCTCCTTAGTTCTAGGTTGCTTCTCTCCTTGATTAGTTTCCATCCGTTGCTTCTTGTCCTGCTTTCAGGTGCTTTGGAGAATAGCTTGACTCCCTCTTCTTTGTGGTAGCCCCTGTGTTCATAAGTTGAGGATTACCTGTACACACATTTAATTTAATTAATTTAATTTAATAATATTTCTATACCGCCCTTCTCCCTGAGGACTCAGGGCGGTTCACAGGGCAAAAATGAAATACAAAATACAAACATTAAAAAGAGATTAAATGATTGCCCAAGTTAAAACAATTAATATACAATTATAAAACCCCAAAGATAAAATTAAAAATACAAAAAATAAAAAAACCCCACCAATCCCCATCAGGCTAGGCCGGCTTGTACAAACAAAAACGTCTTGAGATCGCGACGAAAGGAGCGAAGATCGGGCGCCATCCGGAGCTCTATCGGTAACTGATTCCACAGCTCCGGAGCGCCCACAGAGAAGGATCTCCCCCTGGGGGCCACCAATCGACATTCTCTGATCGGTGGCACCCTGAGGAGGCCCTCTCTGTGGGAACGCACAGGGCGCAGGGAGCTTGATGCCGGCAGCAGATGTTCCCTAAGGTACTCCGGCCCCATGCCATGGAGGGCTTTAAACACCATTACCAGTACCTTGAATCTCACCCGGAAGGCAACCGGTAACCAATGCAGCTCACGGAGCAAAGGTGTAACGTGGGAGTATCGGGAGACTCCCAACACAACTCTCGCGGCTGCATTCTGTACCAGTTGGAGCTTCCGGGTGGTCCTCAAGGGCAGCCCCATGTAGAGAGCGTTGCAGTAGTCCAGACGAGAGGCCACGAGCGCATGAGTGACCGTGCATAAATCATCCCGGCTAAGATAGGGCCGCAACTGGCGCACCAGGCGAACCTGGGCGAAAGCCCCCCTAGTCACAGCTCCTATATGGTCTTCCAAGGTGAGCCGTGAATCTAGGAGGACTCCCAAGTTGCGAGCCCTATCTACGGGGGGTAATAGTTCACTCCCCATAGCAAGAGGTGGAATGTCCGAATAAACCCGGGATGAAGATATGCAAAGCCACTCAGTCTTGTCGGGGTTGAGTTGAAGTCTGTTCCTCCCCATCCAGACCCGAACCGCCTCCAGGCAACGGGACATCACGTTGAGGGCATCACTGGGGTGGTTTGGGGTCGGAAGGAAAAGTTGGGTATCATCAGCGTACTGATGATACCCAACTCCAAAACCACGAATGATCTCACCCAGCGGTTTCATGTAGATGTTGAACAGGAGAGGCGAGAGGACCGACCCCTGAGGAACTCCACAAACGAGAGACCTCGCGGTCGACCTCTGCCCTCCTGCCAACACCGACTGCGAACATCCCTGGAGATAGGAGGAGAACCACTGTAAGACTGTGCCTCCCACTCCCAGTCCCCTGAGACGCCGCAGCAAGATACCATGGTCGATGGTATCGAAAGCCGCCGAGAGGTCTAATAGGACTAGAACAGAGGAATATCCCCTGTCCCGAGCCCTCCAGAGATCATTCACCAGCGCGACCAATGCCGTCTCCGTGCTGTGCCCGGGCCTGAAACCCGATTGGTACAGGTCTAGATAATCCGCTTCATCCAGGACCAGAGGGAGCTGATGCGCCACCACACTCTCAACAACCTTCGCAAGAAAGCGAAGGTTGGAGACAGGACGAAAGTTGTTCAATACAGCTGGGTCCAAGGCAGGCTTCTTGAGGAGAGGCCTCACCACCGCCTCTTTCAAACTCATCCCAGATGGTATCGACAAGACCGCCCGTGTCCTGATCGCCAGACTCTGCCCAGTCAGAGTCCAGACCGGTCCGAATCCGAGCGATTTTATTTATTTATTTATTTATTTATTTATTTATTAGTTTTTATAAACCGCCCTTCTCCCGAGGGACTCGGGGCGGTGTACAGAGGAAGGAAGGTATACAGATCGAACAATAAAAATAATAAGAAACACTAATGAACACAAACTGGGACCCCAATTAACGCTATCATGCCAGGCCAGCCTGCTGAAACAGGAAAGTTTTTAAGTCGCGACGGAAGGTACGGAGGTCAGGGGCCATCCGGATTTCTGTTGGTAAGGTGTTCCAGAGGGCTGGCGCACCCACTGAGAATGCCCTCCCCCTGGGGGCCACCAGCCGACATTCCTTGAGCGGTGGCACCCTGAGGAGGCCCTCTCTGTGGGAGCGCACAGGACGGTGGGGTGCTGACATCGGCAGAAGGTGCTCCCGAAGGTAGTCCGGACCCATGCCATGTAGGGCTTTGTAAGTCATCGTTAGCACCTTGAACTTCACACGGAAGGCAGCCGGAAGCCAGTGCAGCGCACGGAGGAGAGGTGTGATATGGGAGTATCGGGAGGCTCCCAAGAGTGTCCGTGCCGCCGCACTTTGCACCAGTTGAAGCTTCCGAGTGGATCTCAAGGGCAGCCCCATGTAGAGAGCGTTACAATAGTCTAGGCGAGATGTCACAAGGGCATGGGTGACTGTACGTAAGGAATCCAGGTCCAGATAAGGCCGTAGTTGGCGAATTAGTCGAACCCGGGAGAAGGCCCCCTTGGTCACAGCTCCAATGTGGTCTTCCAGGGAGAGCTGCGAGTCTAGGAGGACACCCAGGTTGCGGGCCCTATCAACAGGGGGAAGTAACTTGTCCCCAATGTTAAGCAGTGGGACGTTCTGAATCTCCTGGTTTCCCGGTACGTACAGCCATTCAGTCTTGTCCGGGTTCAGTTGAAGCCTGTTTCTCCCCATCCATTCCCGGACCGCTTTCAGGCAGCGGGACATCACGTCTAGGGCATCACTGATATTGTTTGGAGTTGAGATAAAAAGCTGGGTGTCATCAGCATACTGATGGTACCCTACTCCAAAACTGCGAATGATCTCACCCAGCGGTTTCATGTAGATGTTGAACAGGAGAGGCGAGAGGACCGACCCCTGAGGGACTCCGCAAGCGAGAGGCCTCGGGGTCGACCTCTGTCCCCCTGTCAGCACCGACTGCGAGCGACCCTGGAGAAAGGAGGAGAACCAACGCAGAACCGTGCCTCCCACTCCCAGTCCCCTGAGGCGTCGCAGCAAGATACCATGGTCGATGGTATCGAAAGCCGCCGAGAGGTCTAATAAGACTAGGACAGAGGAATGGCCCCTGTCCCGGGCTCTCCAGAGATCATTCATCAGAGCGACCAATGCCGTCTCCGTGCTGTAGCCCGGCCTGAAACCCGATTGGTACGGGTCTAGATAAACCGCTTCATCCAGGATCTGAGGAAGTTGGTGCGCCACCACGCTCTCAACAACCTTCGCAAGGAAGCGAAGATTGGAGACTGGACGAAAGTTATTCAAAGAGGATGGGTCCAAGGTGGGCTTCTTGAGGAGAGGTCTCACCACCGCCTCCTTCAAGGCGGTGGGGAAGTGACCCTCACTCAGAGAAGCAGAGATGACCGCTAGGAACCAGCCTCGTGTCGCCTCTCGAGCTGCATAGGCCAGCCAGGAAGGGCACGGGTCCAGTAAGCATGTGGAGGAGCTTAACCTTCTCATAATCCTGTCCACTTCCTTAGGAGTTACAGGATCAAATTCTTCCCAGATGACGTCGACAAGACTGTCCATGTCTTGTTCTTCCATCTCAGCCCAGTTGGAGTCCAGACCAGTTCGAATCCGAGCGATTTTATCCAGCAGATATTGACCAAATTCCTCGGCTCGACCCTGCAAGGGTTCCTCCCTCACCTCTTGGTTTAATAGGGAGCGAGTCACCCTGAACAAGGCAGCTGGGCGATTATCTGCGGACGCGATGAGGGTGGCGAAGTGGTTAGACCTCGCCTCCCTTATCGCAGTGAGATAAGACCTAATGTGGGCTCTTAGTCGCAATCGGTCGGATTCGGATCGGCTGGATCTCCAACCGCTCTCTAGGCCCCGTCTCCGACGCTTCATCTCCCGGAGCTCCGCAGAGAACCATGGAGCTCGACGGGATCTGCACCGGGTCAGGGGCCGCAGGGGTACAACTCGGTCAAGAGCCTCAGTGGCCGTCCTTTCCCAGGCTTCCACTAAGGCATCTGCCGAGCTGTGAGCAAGGGAGGCAGGTGGGGACCCCAGCGCCGCCTGGAACCTCTGGGGATCCATTAAGCGTCTGGGGCGGTACCATTTAATTGGTTCCATGCACCCACGGCGGGGGGTGGCAAAACGGAAGACCAGCCGCAGGAGATGATGATCGGTCCATGACAGGGGCATAATAATTGGAGAGCCCCCACCAAGATCATCTAACCACCGTCCAGATAAGAAAACTAAGTCAAAGGTGTGGCCTCCCTCATGAGTCGGTCCCAAAATTACTTGCGTCAGGTCCATGGCCGTCATGGAAGCCATGAACTCCCGAGCCAACTCAGATGATCCTCCCAGCGATGGTAGATTGAAGTCCCCCAAAACTATAAGTTTCGGGAACTCAATCACCAACCCAGAGAGGACATCGAGCACATGGGTGAGATTGAAAAAAAAATGCATTAATTTTGGCCTCCAATTTAAAACAACATTAAGTCTGACATAGAGAAGCTGGTTGAAATGTTTAAGAGTTTTTTGTGTACAGTATTGCTGTTTTTGTTGTGGTTTTTTAGTTCAGGTTTGTGCTAAAACAATTAAATCATTTTGGTTATGTATTGTACTGCTATATGTTGCATGGGACAGCTTGTCAAAGTTGTGCCCTAACAGTAGCTTGTAAAATATATATGAATCAATACCAATGTGATATCTGTATATGGGGTATGTATTCTTCCTCCCTCCCTCCCTCCCTCCCTTCCCCTTCCTTCCTTCCTTCCTTCCTTCCTTCCTTCCTTCCTTCCTTCCTTCCTCCCTCCCTCCCTCCCTCCCTCCCTCCCTCCCTCCCTCCTTCCTTCCTTCCTTCCTTCCTTCCTTCCTTCCTTCCTTCCTTCCTTCCTTCTGCATTCATACAATCCTACCTACCTAGTTAAGGCTGAGAATTGACTGGGAAACTTTTGGGATGCTCCCATTTTCATCTCTAATCCTACCTATTCACATCAGCCCAATATTCTTTCAGTTTGGTTTATGTTTGGCCAGGGGTCTTCAAACATGGCCCTTTTATGACTTGTGGACTTCAACTCCCAGAATTCCTCAGCCAGCGTGCCTGGCTGAGGAATTCTGGGAGCTGAAGTCCACAAGTCATAAAAGGGCCATGTTTGAGAGAGGATAAGGTTGGGGAGACGGGGAATAGCAGGCAGACCACTCTCGTTCCCATGTGTAAGAAGTCCCAAAGTCTCCCCAGATGGACTGAAATCATTTCTAAAGTTATAAATTAGTCTTTTCCGTTGGAGGTTGGAGTGGTTTCCCAGAGGGCTTTTACTCCCATGGCAACAACCTTAACTATCCCAAACAGGGGAAAAAATGAGCAGAAAATTTCAGCCCCAAAATTTTGGTGGTGTCATTGGGTAGTCCCCAGCATTCTCTGGGAAATCAGGAGGCTGATAGGCAGCTCAGATCCTTAGATCTCCTGGGCCACCAATAATATTTGCAGGAAGATTAAGGGCTGCAACCAAAGAGGATCCACTGTTAAGATCAGGTGTTTCCTCCCCTTTAAAAAACAAAATAAAAACTGTGAATTGCTTTATGTAGTCTGCAGGCCATGGTTAGTTGAATAAACCACAATTAGAAGATTCACACAGAGCCAGGCTTTTTAAATTACAGTACCTGCGCTTCCACCGCACTTCCACATAATGACTTCAGCATAAGGGCTGACTTCTGCCAGTATTTGCGATCCGTTTCTTGTTTGCTTTTTCGTTTGGAGCCCAGTAAAGGGGACGACAGAGAACGAGGTGGCTGGATGGAGTCACTGAAGCAGCAGGCGTGAGCTTAAATGGACTCCAGAAGATGGTAGAAGACAGGAAGGCCTGGAGGAACCGTTGTCCATGGGGTCGCGATGGGTCGGAAACGACTTCGCAGCTAACAACAAATGCCCTGAATGAATATTCCTGCAACACTTTAAATTCCACATGAAAGGCCAAGCTATCTCCCTGCAGCTTTGGATGTGTGATAAACACACTCAGCTTCCAAGAATTTGAGAGTCATTAAGTGAAGCAGCAAGCAATGTATTGGAAAAAATACTTCTTGCAGGAGCAGGTGGCTAGCAAGTGGGCACACCCCAAAATAGATTTCAATAGCATTTCATTCCCTTGGCCCCAAAGCTCAAGTCCCTCCCATGTCATCCCATTTGACGAGGACCACACAGTTCACAGTCTTTCTTTCCCCCCTTTTGGAATTTCCCTACTTTTACATCCTCTCCACCCCTTACCTAGTTCCCTCCCCTTTTCGATAAATTTAACTTTGCCCTTTAAGCTGATTCTTCTATTCGCAATGTGTGCAATTTTGCTTAAGCCTGCTTTCTTGGAACTTAGATACATAAGCATAAACTGAAACAAGCAGTTTATTTCTAGATTGTGTGCAAGCTCTTGTGGTTAAAACGGCCAGCTAGCCTGAGTTTCCTACCTTTTTTCTTATAATTCTAAGATCTCTATTACATTTCTTAGTACCGGTCCCTTCAAGTGTATGATCCCTGCAAAAACAACATCTAGCTATTATTGCTTTTCTTATAGACAAGATGACAGACAGTTAAGTTTCAGTGCTCTGGTCAAAATATCCATCTGGTTTAAGAAAGGAGAGGAAGACAAGAAGAAAGCCTGGATGGGCGTATTTGCTTGTAAGACACACTTCTCATGCTGAGTATCACTCGTGAGCCTTCTCTGTGTGCAGTGAAGGGAGGGCCCTATCAGAACCACCCCTGCTATTGACACTGCTATCCTAGGCAAAGCGTCTTCGCTTTTATTCCTCCTACCTGTGCAATCTCCTTCCTTCCTTCCTTCCTCCCCACCCTCCCTTCTTTCCTCCCTCCTCTCCCACTCTTCCCTCCCTCCCTCCTCTATTCCTCTTTCCCTCCCCTCCCCTCCATCCTCTCTATTCCTTCCTTCCTTCCTTCCTTCCTTCCTTCCTTCCTTCCTTCCTTCCTTCCTTCCTTCCTTCCCTTCCTTCCTTCCTTCCTTCCTCCCTTCCTTCCTTCTTTCCTCCCTCCTCTCCCACTCTTCTCTTCCTCTCTCCTCTATTCCTCTTTCCCTCCCCTCCCCTCCATCCTCTCTATTCCTTCCTTCCTTCCTTCCTTCCTTCCTTCCTTCCTTCCTTCCTTCCTTCCTTCCCTTCCTCCCTTCCTTCCTTCCTTCCTTCCTCCCTTCCTCCCTTCCTTCTTTCCTCCCTCCTCTCCCACTCTTCCCTCCCTCCCTCCTCTATTCCTCTTTCCCTCCCCTCCCCTCCATCCTCTCTATTCCTTCCTTCCTTCCTTCCTTCCTTCCTTCCTTCCTTCCTTCCTTCCTTCCTTCCTTCCTTCCTTCCTTCCTTCCCTTCCTCCCTTCCTTCCTTCCTTCCTTCCTCCCTTCCTTCCTTCCTTCTTTCCTCCCTCCTCTCCCACTCTTCCCTCCCTCCCTCCTCTATTCCTCTTTCCCTCCCCTCCCCTCCATCCTCTCTATTCCTTCCTTCCTTCCTTCCTTCCTTCCTTCCTTCCTCCCTTCCTTCCTTCCTCCCTCCCTTCCTTCCTTCCTTCCTTCCTTCCTTCCTTCCTTCCTTCTTTCCTCCCTCCTCTCCCACTCTTCCCTCCCTCCCTCCTCTATTCCTCTTTCCCTCCCCTCCCCTCCATCCTCTCTATTCCTTCCTTCCTTCCTTCCTCCCTTCCTTCCTTCTTTCCTCCCTCCTCTCCCACTCTTCCCTTCCTCCCTCCTCTATTCCTCTTTCCCTCCCCTCCCCTCCATCCTCTCTATTCCTTCCTTCCTTCCTTCCTTCCTTCCTTCCTTCCTTCCTCTCCACCCTCCCTTCTTTCCTCCCACTCTTCCCTCCCTCCCTCTATTCCACTTTCCCTCCCCTCCCCTCCATCCTCTCTATTCCTTCCTTCCTTCCTTCCTTCCTTCCTTCCTTCCTTCCTTCCTTCCTTCCTTCCTTCCTTCCTTCCTTCCTTCCTTCCTTCCTTCCTTCCTCTCCACCCTCCCTTCCTGTTATATCCTGCTTTTCTTCTCACACCATTAGATTGGGAGATGCTTCCTTGTTTTATCTTCCCAAGAACAAGTGTGGGGGGGGAGGGGGAGAAACCAGCTGAGAAATGATCATAAGAGCAGAGAACCTTGAAGGAAGTCTCAGTGAGAGGCTGATGGACTCAACTGTGGGGTTTTTTATTTTTCTATTCTATGGGGTCCCTTGCAGATTTCCTTCATCTGTACAAATGTCTTCCTGAACAGAAATATTAAAATATTAAAATATTAAAAACAGATGACTGAAACCACTGTACTGCAAATGCATCTTGATGTACTCCAAACTGCATTGCTTTTCCCCCCCTCTTTCTCTATCAGTTTTACCATTCCATTCTTTTTTTTATCAAATGTTTTACTGACATGCTGTATATATTACTAAAACATGGAAGGAAAAGAGCCTTTCTTGATGGAACCAAGGTGATCTTTAGTTCAATGGAGGCATGAACCCCAGTCTCTGTCCCTGGCTGTTTCCCCTACTGCAGCAGGCATGGCAAATCAAGATTGAGTAAAGTAGCAGCAGAAAAGGGAAGGATCCTGGAAATTCCTAGGCCGGGGGGGGGGGGTGTCTGGATTAAAAGTGAGGCTTGGCTGGTGCCCAGCAGAACTAGCATGTCTCATTGGTTCTCTGGTTAGCTGAAACAGCATTCCTCTGCACTGCACTGCCAACACTGCTGATGTTACCTAGTTGGGTAATGAAACGTCTGCAAGAAAACGGAGACCCCACAAAGGACGCAGGGGCTCAGTGGGTTAGGACACTGAACTTGTCGATCAGAAGGTCGGCAGTTTGGCGGGTCGAATCCCGAGTGCCGCGTAGCAGAGTGAGCGCCTGTTACTCGTCCCAGCTTCTGCCAACCTAGCAGTTCGAAAGCACGTAAAAATGCGAGTAGAAAAATAGGGACCACTACGGTGGGAAGGTAACAGCGTTCCGTGCGCCTTTGGCGTCTAGTCATGCCGGCCACATGACCACGGATACGTCCTTGGACAAGCGCTGGCTCTTCGGCTTTGAAACGGAGATGAGCACCGGCCCCTAGAGTCGGAAACGACTAGCACGCATGTGCAGGGGTACCTTTACCTTTACCTTTAAGGACCCCACAGTTCAACCGTGAGCTACATTATATTCTCTTCTCTTGGTAAATAGCATCTTGCTTCAGTCTAGAATGGAAACAGGAAGGGGTATCGTCTTGTTTTAAATTAGGCCAGATTAAAGTAAAAGTAAAGATGCCATAGAATTGGGTTCAGTTTCTGGTAACCACACCCTTGCAGAGTTGTTGGCAACATTACAGAAGTGAATGGCTATTGTCTTCTTCTGGAAGGTTCCTTCATTTGGCAACACCAGGAAACTCATCCCGATGCTAACCAAGCCCGACTCTGGTTAGGTTCTGAGATCATCAAGGTCAGCTAGGTGCTGCCACATCTTCAAGCAGGTCCAAACAGTTGACCTCTCAGGAAACAGGCATTATATGGACCCAAAGCTTGGGAAAGAAGACTCTGCACACGAGATGGTTATGGAGGCTTCTCGCGGTTTTGCTAGTCTCCTGTTGCCCTCAGAACGTGCCTGTCCCTTTTTTCATAGCACCCCAGGAAGGGCTGAATAACTTTCCTGAGAGTCTAGATTGCCCCCTAGCAATCTAGAACACTGTTCTGCAGTTTGCAGAGACACTGAAGCCCAGGCAGAGCAAGCTACCCTTCTGTAGATCAGAGCTTGATTAGAATCTCTCTCTCACACACACTCTGTGTGTGTGTGTGTGTGTGTGTGTGTGTGTGTGTGAGAGAGAGAGAGAGAGAGAGAGAGAGAGAGAGAGAGAGAGAGAGAGAGAGAAATAGAGAGAGACAGAATGAGAAAGAGAGAGAGAGAGAGAGAGAGAGAGATTCTAATCAATACATGGCAAGATACATGATTATTTTTGTATTGGATGAGGATTGTAAGATCATCTTCAATCCACTTTTGATTGAGGGGCAGAGGGGCAGGATCCACATGGTAATGCCTAGTCCAGCACAATATAAGTAGACCCCCCAATAATAAAAGCAGCTGTCTTGTGCCAAATGAGACGACTTGTCCCTCTTACCAACTGGGGACTCCAGTAGCTTTTCTAACCAGTGATCCTCCAAAGGTCAGTGCTGGGGAGCAGAGGAGCTTAATCCCACAATCCCAGCAGACATCAGGGTGGGGAAGCCTGGTCTATACTGAAGACATGAAACTCTCTGGAGAGGGGCTGACCTGGACTGATGATAGGGGTTTTTAAAAAGAAAATGTTTTTAATATTTTATCACTGGGGCTTGTTAGTTTGATCTTTTTTAACATTTGTATTATTGTGTTTTATTGTTGTTAGCCACCCTGAGTCCTTCGGGAGATAGGGCGGCATATAAGTCATAATAATAATAATAATAATAATAATAATAATAATAATAATAATAATAATAATAATAACAACAACAACAACAACAACAATAACAATAACAATAATAATAATAATAATAATAATAATAATAATAATAATAATAGCAGCAGCAGCAGCAATAGCACTTAGACTTATATTACCCCTTCACAGTGCTTTACAGCCCTCTCTAAGCCAGGGGTCTTCAAACTTGGCCCTTTTATGACTTGTGGACTTCAACTCCCAGAATTCCTCAGCCAGGCCCGCAAGCTGAGGAATTCTGGGAGTTGAAGTCCACAAGTCATAAAAGGGCCAAATTTGAAGACCCCTACTCTAAGCGGTTTACGGAGTCAGCCTCTTGCCCCCCCAACAATCGGGGTCCTCATTTTACCAACCTCGGAAGGATGGAAGGCTGAGTCAACCTCGATCTGGTCAGAATTGAACTCCTGGCTGTGGGCAGAGTCAGCCTGCAATGCTGCATTCTAACCATTGCGCCACCACAGGGCTGAAAGAAGCCTTTTCAAGGAAGTCTTTCCCAGCCCAAGTTGAATATACTGTATATATACCAGACAGGAGACCTTTTGCACCCAAAGCATGTGTTAGCTAGAGGGTGATGGCCCAGCCTTCCTTCTCTTCCCAGCACGGAGCCACGCGGGACACCTGCTGTCTCTAAGGATACTTGGGGTGGTAGATGAAAAAAATTTCAGTCTCGTGACTGGAGTCTTCCCTCTTCTCTCTTTGCTCGTGTTGCTTTCCTGCAGTCTGTAGAAGAGGTTAGGTCGTTTCTTCTGCAGGGGAAGCATAAAAAGGCTTACATGGATGCAGCTGGCAACCAAGCCTTAAAAAACCGGGAAAGCAGGAGGGCGGAGGTAAGCTTTTAAAAAAAAAGTGCTATTTTAGTGGAGATTTCTAACGGCTGGCTTGGCTTCCGTCAAATGGCTCCCATGCTGTGAAAGATGCTGAAGTTGGGACCTTTGTTCAGTTCAGCCAGAGTTGAGGGTACGTAGACAGGCAGGAACCAGAGCATATGTTGTGGAGAAGAGATCTGGAGGCAGCGGGGGAGCCTGCCGCAACCACGGCAGCAACACACAATAGAGAGCGTGGTGTTTCACCACCCAAGCCAGTCACAATGGGTCAGGAAAAAGCCACCGGCTCCCCTTGCTTTAGCTCTTTTCATGTCTTCGTCTCAGCTGCCACTTTGACAAGAGATGCCGGGCGAGGGGGGGGGCTATTGTGGGAGCGGGGTGGGGGGGAAGCAAAGAGATGCACAAACCCTTTGGGGATCCAGGGAATTGCTGGCAGAGCAAAGGAGCTGCAGTGAGAGAAAGAGGGGGAAGAAGGAACTAGTACATTTATGTGAGAGATACCAATGCCCGGAACTGCTGAACTGACACATTTCCCCCAGACTTTCAAAGGTATTATTTATAATCTAGTTTCAAAAATTAATGTCCACGGGAGAGCAAGGCGAGGGGCTGCCCGAGCTGCTTTTGCCATACAGAAGGGATAATCCAGGGAGTCCTCGACACACCATCATAACTGAGCCCCAAATTTCCATGGCTAAGCAAGGCAGTTGTTAAGTGACTTTTGCCCCGTTTTATGACCTTTTTGCCACAGCCGTTAAGCGAATCATTGCGGTTAAGTTAGCAACGTGGTTGTTAAGTGAATTTGGCTTCCCCATTGACTTTGCTGAATTGGATATCCAGTTATCGTATAGCCACTGCTATGCCCCACTGGAAGTTTTACTTAGAGTTACTTAAACTCTTCACGACCTGTTTTCCTTGTTACCTTCTGGGAAGCTTTGTGGTATCAGTCACAGCTTTGTTCCATGCAGTATTAACCTTGTGAACTCTAAAGCTTCCTCCTTCTGTTATGTATTCAAGATGGACAGAGATGAATATTTATATGTTGCTTATATGTAAGGGTGTCGATCTATACATATGTTGTATATAGTGTGTTTAAATGTGTTTTATGTATGTATATACAGTGGGTTAGGACGCTGAGCTTTTCGATCAGATGGTCGGCAGTTTGGCGGGTCGAATCCCGAGTGCCGCGTAACAGAGCGAGCGCCTGTTACTCGTCCCAGCTTCTGCCAACCTAGCAGTTCGAAAGCACGTAAAAATGCAAGTAGAAAAATAGGGACCACTCCGGTGGGAAGGTAATAGCGCTCCGTGTACCTTTGGCGTCTAGTCATGCCAGCCACATGACCACGGAGACGTCCTCAGACAAGCGCTGGCTCTTCGGCTTTGAAACGGACATGAGCACCGGCCCCTAGAGTCAGAAACGACTAGCACGCATGTGCGGGGGTACCTTTACCTTTATCTATCTATCTATCTATCTATCTATCTATCTATCTATCTATCTATCTATCTATCTATCTATCTATCTATCTATCTATACTGTGAATATCTTTAGTTTTCTTCTGTCGTGTTCTCATCATATAAATAACAATAGTAATAGTAATAGTAATAGTAATAGTAATATAATTTACTTTACTTGTCAGAGGGTCCAAAACCATGATCATATGTCAGTTGACAAGTGTCTGAATTCTGATCATGTGACCATGGGGATGCTGCCAGGGTCATTAAATGTGAAAAACAGTCGTAAGTCACTTTTTTCAGTGCCATTTGAACTTTGAATGGCCACTAAATGAATGGTTGTAAGTCGAGGACTATTTGTATTGGTGATGATATTCTTATATCTGCTTAGCATTCTCACAGATGGCACCATTATGTTCACGGCTCTCTCTCTCTCTCTCTCTCTCTCTCTCTCTCTCTCTCTCTCCTCTCTCTCTCTCTCTCTCTCTCTCTCTCTCTCTCTCTCTCTCTCTCTCTCTCTCTCTCTCTCTCTCTCTCTCTTTTGCCACCAAAGTATTTTGCAAAATGTCTCATCCTTGGAATAACTGAGGGCACATAATGCATCCATGACACAAACTGAGCTTTAAAATGGATGGTAGATTAAATAAAATTCTGATTTCTTAGTGAGGAAGAACGGGCACATAAATTGTCTTGATTTAGCGGTAAGTGGTGACTTGGCCAAGTTTGCAAGTTTACCAAATTATTCAGAGTGGTGCAGTTGAAAAGCAATTGTAAAGAATTCTAGAAGGATCTCTTTGAAATGGAGAATAATCCATCAAATGACATCCTGCTTAATTTGAATAAGTTCAAAGTTATACACAACAGAGGCAAAACAATTCACCTGTATACGGATGAGGTCTGAGCTCTATCCCACGGGCATTTCTGGTCATCACATTTGGAAAAAGAGCTGGAAGAAGTCTTGAGGAGGGCAATCAGAATGATTAGAGAAGGCATGTCATTCACCTCCCCTAGCAGAAAAAGAATATTCCCCTTTTGATACAACATTTCTTAATATTTTAATATTCTACATTTGTTTTTTTTACAAGTTAATGTCTGGCTCCTAGCCATTTTAGTTCATTAGCCATTTTGTGACCAAGCACGGTATGTGAATGAGATCAGCTGGGCTTCACTCAATAAACTGTGATTAAACCAAGCTTGGTTTACTTGAATTGAAAAAAAGAGTCAGAAAGCCAGGTGCTGGTTTGGAATAGTCTGGGAAGATACAAACAGATTATTCTCCCTCCCCACCCCCCCCCTCCCAGGAAGTACTATATTGTTGGACAATCCCAATGACTCACTTCACCAAAGCTCATGTATGCGGGAGAAATCCCCTGATTTTGCTATTGCTTCTCCTGTCTTTGTTTCATTCCATAAAATATTTTTGGGAAGGAAAACCAGAGTGGCTGTCCAGTGTCTTTTGACTGATAGCATTTTAGGCATGGTTAATTTGGAAGTAGTCAGGGATAGTCAGCTCTGAACTGGTTCCAAGTTGTTATTCATTGCTATTGTGCATGCTACATGCTGTTGAGGAATGGGGTGAGTGGGAACTTCAAATTCTGCATGCTGGGAAAGCTAAGATCTCTATTTAGAATGCATAGAGAGACAAATGTTCAATTGTTTAATTTATCCAGCCCACACTTTGTACTTTGAGCTTCTTTTATTCCAAAAGGTTTGAGAATATAACAACAACAATAATAATAAAGTTGGAAGGGATCTTGGAGGTCATCTAGTCCAACCCCCTGCCCAGGCAGGAAACCCCATTCCATTTCAGACAAATGGCTGTCCAATCTGTTCTTAAGAACTTCCAGTGTTGGAGCATTCACCACTTCTGGAGGCAGGTTGTTCCACTGATTAATTGTTCTAACTGTCAGGAAGTTTCTCCTTAGTTCTAGGTTGCTTCTCTCCTTGACTAGTTTCCATCCGTTGCTTCTTGTCCTGCTTTCAGGTGCTTTGGAGAATAGCTTGACTCCCTCTTCTTTGTGACAGCCCCTGAGATATTGGAACACTGCTATCATGTTACCCCTCATCCTTCTCTTCATTAAACTAGACACACCCAATTCCAGCAACCGTTCCCTATACAGTATGTCTTAGCCTCCAGTCCCATGATCATCTTTCTGGCTCTTCTCTGTACTCTTTCTAGAATCTCAACATCTTTTTTACATTGTGGTGAGCAAAACTGGATGCAGTATTCCAAGTGTGGCCTTACCAAGGCATTGTAAAGTGGTATTAATACTTCACGTGATCTTAATTCTATCCCTCTGTTAATGCAGCTTAGCACTGTGTTGGCTTTTTTGGCAGCTGCAGCACACTGCTGGCTCAGATTTAAGTGATTGTCCACTAGGACTCCTAGATCCCTCTCACAGTTACTACTATTGAGTAAAACTATACCTGTGCATTTGGTTTTTCTTGCCTAAGTGTAGAACCTTAAAGTTTTCACCATAGAATTACATTTTGTATAGTGTCCAATGTTCCAGTCTGTCAAGATGCTCCTGTATCTTAAGCCTGTCTTCTGGATTGTATATTGAGAAATATATTGAGAAAGATACTGGGCTGGTATGATGCCAATTATTAGGGCTATCTTATCTGGACTGCAAAAATCTAGAAAGCTACTAGATGCCAGCAAGAAATATAAGTTTTCTGTATCTTTTTCTTGCATTTAATGGTCATTCCAAGGTTTGCAGCTAGTGGTATCTTTACCTTGAGATACTATATTCTTTTATCTTCCTATAAAGTGCATTGAAGACAAGATAAAGGCTGGGTTTTGATACAATACACAAGTGTTTCTTAACCTTGGCAGTTTTAAGATGTCTGGACTTCAACTCTGGTCAACTGGGGAATTTTTGAGAACTGATGTCCAGACATCTTAAATTTGCCAAGGTTGAGAAATACTTCAAAAGATTAAACCATAAGTTGCCAGGCAAATAATGTTTTAACCAGCAGTCATGCAAAACCACCTCTATGGTTATTCTCTCATTTGGTGTGTATATGAACCAAGAAAACTGGATTCATTTGGTATTTCATAGTTTAATGAATCATGGTTTAACGTACACAATGATCATAATGGTGCCATATGTGAGAATGCTAAGCAATACAGGTAGTCCTCAACTTACAATAACTTGTTTAGTGACCGTTCAAAGTTAAATGACATGAAAAAGTGACTTATGACCATTTTTCATGCTTATGACCATTGTAGCATCCCCACGGTCACATTATCAAAATTCGGATGCTTGCCAACTGGCATGTATATATGATGGTTGCAGGATCCTGAGGTCATGCAATCACCTTTTGTGATCTCCCAGCAAGCAAAAAACAATGGGGAAGGCAGATTCATTTAACAACAGGGTTACTAACTTAACCATTGGAATAAATCGAGGACTATCTGTAATGGAATGCCAATGACCAGATTGCCCAGGTTTTTTCTAGTAGCTTCAGAGCTGGGGATGGATATAAAAATCAGTTTGTCTACTTACATTTCAACACGTTGCCCTGCGTATATATGTGGTGCCTTCAAAATGTATTACAATCCCAACTGCAGTTATCCTGGGCAGCAGTGGCTGTGCAGTGGACACATCTGGGGATTATATTCCAACGGCTCCAACAGGAGTTATTGGTCAATCCTGGCTCACAATACAACATAGTGGCTGTCCTGAGCCTAAAATTGCACCTTTCAAAGATCCTCACATCTTTCATGAGTACGAAAGAAACCAATAGCAGTTCCCCTCTTCTTTTCAATTCCCACCATGAGATCTGATGGAGATTACGAGGAGGGGAGGAACAGCGGCTCAGGCAAAGGATGACTGGACAGCATGCAGAGGATGAATGCAAATTCACGAGTGTCTTAACGAACAGACCTAATATTCAGATGCATTTTTTTTCCCTTGGAGGCAAAATTGCGCAATCAGAGAGGAAAAGGGAAGGAGCCTTGCAGAATCCCAGGTGGAGGATGCAGCAGCCATGCAGAGGTTTTCCACCTTCCCTGCCACCCCCGGATCCAATTAGATCAGGCTGAAGCTGGGCAGGCTGTGCAGCACCCTGTTCTTTTTGTTTTCTAAGAATCCTGGTGTTCCTAACGCACACACACACACACACACACACACACACAGACAGAGTCATTCTTCAAACAAAGAGGTTGCTTGCAGCAGAACAGCCTAATCTGCAGCTTTGAACATGAAAGGGATGTTCTGAAGTGCTGCCTTTAGCTGGGCAAGGAGCTGGGCAACCCTCAAAGGGGTGGGTCCTTCTCCTGCCTATATTGGTTTTCACTGCACTGCCATGCTGTGGTGGCCATCATCACCAGGGCTTTTTTTTGTCATAGAACGCTCAGAACGGAGTTCCAGCACCTTTTTTGGATGGAACCTTGTAGGGTAGGGTAGGCAGGTTGTATAACATGTGTGAGTTCCGGCACCTTTTACAAAAAAAGCACTGGTCATCACTGTCCCTGCATGCCTTTGTCACCTTCCGATGGCGAGACCAGCTGGTGGGTTTCTTTCTCCCCACAATGGATGGGTTCTTTGGGTTTGTAGGGAGGAAGGATGAAGCTTGTCTTTTTTTTCCCCCTTTAGTATACAACTAATGTCCCTCCCCCCCACAACATTAACAACTGCTCTGGTTGCATAATGATGCAGGCTGGAGCTTTTCCCTGGATTTTGAAAAGGGTTTTGCCAAGATCTGAAGGCAAAAGTGCCCAGGAGTATTACAGGCGGCACCACTCTGTAGTTCATCAAAGCAGCTGTGTTTTTATTTTGGAATGTATGGCAACTGAATTGAATTGAATATTTTATTTGCCCAAGTGTCTCCAGCACAGATACTCTCAGTGTACATCCAAAGCACCACCACCACCATCATCATCATCATCATCATCATCATCATCATCATCATCATGACTGATTGTGGCAAAGGCAAGCAAAGGTGTTGTTGTTGTTGTTAGTTGCGA
This sequence comes from Vipera berus, assembly GCF_964194415.1. Lineage (NCBI taxonomy): Eukaryota > Metazoa > Chordata > Lepidosauria > Squamata > Viperidae > Vipera > Vipera berus. Next base: position 263,990,212 of record NC_138203.1, read on the forward strand.
AGTCATGTCCGACCCATCGTGACCCTATGGACAACGTTCCTCCAGGCCTTCCTGTCCTCTACCATCTTCTGGAGTCCATCTAGGCTCATGCCTACTGCTTCAGTGACTCCATCCAGCCACCTCATTCTCTGTCGTCCCCTTCTTCTCTTGCCCTCAATCTTTCCCAGCATTAGGCTCTTCTCCAGTGAGTCCTTCCTTCTCATTAGGTGGCCAAAGTATTTGAGTTTTAGCTTCAGGATCTTGCCTTCTAAAGAGCAGTCAGGGTAGAACCAATAATAATAGGCGTCTTGGGTGCAATCCCAAACAACTGGAGTACCACTTGAACACCATCGGCATTGACAAATTCTCCATCAGTCAATTGCAAAAGGCAGCTTTACTGGGGACAGCTTCCATCCTGCAACAATATCTGTAGCACCATCAAACATCCACATCTGCCTATCCCAGGTCCTTGGTAAGTCCACGATAGGTAGAGAAATATGCCAAATCCAGTCTGAACTTCTGGCTGACTGTGCAATGAATAATAATAATAATAATAATAATAATAATAATAATAATAATAATAATAATAATAATAATAATACCACCAATTGCCTTCAATTAGTGCAGGTTCGCATCCCACCAGGCTCAAGGTTGACTCAGCCTTCCATCCTTCCGAGGTAGGTAAAATGAGGACCCAGATTGTTGGGGGCAATAAGCTGACTTTGTAATAATGCCGCTTGGGGTGTGTGTGTGAAAGCCCTAACAAGCAGGCATATACATAGAATGAAGGTTACTGCTAAGCTTGTAAGCCGCCCTGAGTCTTCGGAGAAGGGCGGGATATAAATGGAATTAAAATAAAAATAAAAAAAATAAAAGGGGGAATGAAGATAATAAGAAAGATAAATAATGATACTACAGCCACACTACATGGATAAGTATACATAGACTTTAGGCAGCATTGTGAAAATTAGGTGTTCAGCAGAGCGATGACCCAAGGGAAAAATCTGTCCCTGTGTCTAGTTGTTTTGGCGTATAATGCCCTATAATGCTCTCCCGAGGGAAGGAATTGAAACAGTTTGTGTCCAGGATGTGAGGAGTAGATATCTTCTCAGCACTCCTTTTAACCTGTGCAATATACAGATCTTCTAATGGAAGACAGGCTGGTTGCAGTGGGGTTTTTTTTTCTGCAGTCTTAACTGTCTGCTGGGGTCTGTACCTGTCCTGCTTAGTTGCTGTACCAAACCTGACAGTTATAGTATGTACGTAATACTATAGTTGCTGTATGTAGTTAATGTACGGCAAGTGTAAAAGCAGCAAATCAATTTTTTTTCCTGATCTTATTGTGTCCGCAACCAACCAGCCAGTGGCCCTGTCACTCAGATAACTCTTCACCCAGGAGAATTAGAGGCCCCTTTGCAAGACTGCAGTGGGAATGATTCTCAGCATCTGTTGGATAAAGCCACTCAGATTTATTCAGAGTTTGTGACAGTCTTCTCTGATTATCTGGGGGAGTTCAAATCTTTCGACTGGAGAAAATGGGCAAGGTCTTGAGGGATTTGAGTCCTGCCATCTGTGCTGAGCGCCAAAGAATTGAAGCCTTTGAACTATGGTGCTGGAGAAGACTCCTGCGAGTCCCTTGGACTGCAAGGCAATCAAACCGGTCAGTCCTAGAGGAGATCAACCCTGACTGCTCTTTAGAAGGCCAGATCCTGAAGCTAAAACTCAAATCCTTTGGCCACCTAATGAGAAGGAAGGACTCACTGGAGAAGAGCCTAATGTTGGGAAAGATTGAGGGCAATAGAAGAAGGGGACGACAGAGAATGAGGTGGCTGGATGGAGTCACTGAAGCAGTAGGCGTGAGCTTAAATGGACTCCAGAAGATGGTAGAGGACAGGAAGGCCTGGAGGAACGTTGTCCATGGGGTCGCGATGGGTCGGACATGACTTTGCAACTAACAACAACAACAACATCTGTGCTTTGGATCTATGTCCCCCCTGGTTGGTGGAGACCTCCTGGAAGACAACATGTCATCGGATTGAGATGGTGGTGAATGCCTCTTTGTGAGAGGAGACGGTGCCATCTTCTTTGAAGGAAACAGGGAATCCCCTTTTCCTCAGGAGTCAGGAGTGGGGTAACAGAGGAGAGAAATAGTCCAATTGTGTAGGAGATGACCAGGGTGAGCCTGAGGGTGGGGGGGGGTCTCTATGCCCTCGTAAGAAACCTAAGTCCACTCCCCCTTGAAGTCCGTTTACTCGTGTCTGGCACCAATTCGCCTTAACTGTTAGTAGTTCAGATTCTTGGGTATAAGTTGCATGGAATAAACTTGTAATACAGTTTTTGAAAGATCTATCCTGGTTCCTGACCTCTTGCACCTGACAAATTCACTGTGACCCAGAAGATATACAGAGGGTGGTGGGCCTAACCTTTCTTTAGCAATTATCACCAGATTTCTTATGACTGAGTGAATCAACCACAGCCACAGGGCACACAGCTCTCCCATCACCTATGTCTATGGCAGGGGTGTCAAACTCAATTTCATTGAGGGCCGCATCAGCATTGCGGTTGCCCTCAGGGGGCCGGGTGGGTGTGGCCTGGGTGGGCGAGTGCGTATGGCCTACTGGGTGGGTGTGGCCAGCTCTACATCGTTCGCATCAAGGGTGCCTATGGGGGCCTGGGCAGGAGTGGGACAGATCTGAGGGTCTCTGGCAGAAGGAGGGTCTCTGGGCCAGGGCCAAGGCAGTGGCGGCCATTTCCTCACTGTTTCCAGGATGGCTTCGCGGGCCACATGAAACCACTTCGCGGGCCTGATCTGGCCCCCGGGCCTTGTCTTTGACATGTCTGGTCTATGGGTTTTCTCTAAGGTGTTTTTTCAAAAGGCAACTGGATTGTTTTCCCTTGAGGAAGACGAAGATGTTTCGCTTCTTATCCAAGAAGCTTCATCTGTTGTGACGGGACGGTAGGGGGGAAGGGAGGGTAGGTACCTATCCTCCCGTCCCCCCACCATCTTGACAGAACCAATGAAGCTTCTTGGATGAGAAGCAAAACCTCTTCTTCTTTCTCAAGGGAAAACAGTCCAGTTGCCTTTAGAAAAAGCACCTTTTAAGACAACTATGACCTGGATGACTGAGAATCTCCACAGACAAATCTATGGGTTCTTAGACAACCTGCTGATTTTATACTCAAAGTGTTCTGTCCCAGCCTACGTACGTCCTTGTTACTTCACAAAGATGAGCCCTCTTTTAACAGTAGACTGGAAAAATAAACCCTTTGAATTACAGACCTGAGAATTGTCCCAGAAAAAAAAAGCAACAGAACACTTTTCCAACGGAGACCTTGTCCAAAAGCAAAACGGAGCACGAGTCAAACAGGAAATAACTCACAGGCAAAATAAACAGACCCTGATCTCTTGACACTGAAGTTCTTTGCAAACGGTTGCCTCCAGCAACCAGCCCTGCCCACACATTCCCTTTTTGTTACGCAGACCCCAAGGCGTGGCTTCTCACTGCTTTCTCCTTCTCCCCTGGATTCGCCCCACTGCCTCCCTCTGTCCTACTCATGTGACCTGTCTGCATTTACGAGCGTCTCTTCCAGCTGTGCTTCCTCTGAGTCCGACTCAGCTTCCCAGCACAGCTGGCTCTCAGCTTGATCACGAGTGGAAGGACCAGCCTCTTCATTAATTTGTAAGTCCTGCAGCTCATCAGAGCCTCTCTCTGACTCTGATGGCTCTCCAGGCCCCTCTGCCTCCTCCTCCTCTGATTCCCCAGACTCAACTACCAGGATCACGGGCTGGCACGGAATCATAACACAAAGATAGATTGCCTTGGTGGCATTTGAGAACTGCATGCTACTATGTGTTTTTTTAAAGGCACCTCTTTAATAACTAAGGAGTATATTTCTATGTTCTTCTACCCACTTAAGCTCAGCTAACTGAAGATAAAATATACTCCAGCTTAGTTAAAAAGCCCAACAATTGAACCCCAGAATTAGAGGGAGCCACTGAGCAAAGCATCCTTGTCTAGCCTCTGTGAAATACATACAGTGACGTGAGGGGTTTCTCTCTCTCTCTCTCTCTCTCTGTGTGTGTGTGTGTGTGTGTGTTTGTGTGTACCACCTCTCTGGAGAACTGGTTCTTCTTACCTCATGGTCCTAAGTTATAAGAAAGTTGATTTGGTTTTGGCTTACAAAACCAAATCAATATAAAATAGAATTCAATATAAATATCAATATAAATTAGAATTATGTATGGCCACTGCAGTCTCTTCTCACTGTTAAAATCCTGGCTTAATTTTATAAGAGAAAAAAGCCTCTATAATTCCCACACTAGTTTGAGTTTTCTGGGGGAGGTTTTCCACCAATGTCAGTGAAAATCACCTCATATAAGTAGCGATGAAATTACTCCACAGTCTTCAGTTGGCCTGTTTATTTATACCAAGAAAAGAGTACAACGTCAAATGCTAATCTTCATTTGTGAACAGCTTATCATAGGTTGAAGAACATTAGAAATAGGATATCTGGAGATTTCCTCTTCCATCCCTCTGGAGAACTCTCTAGGCATCCCTGGAGAGTGAGGTGGTATAAAAATAGAGGTAGTCCTTGACTTATGACCACAGCTGAGCCCAAAATTTTATTGTTACTAAGTGAAACATTTGTTAAGTGAGTTTTGCCCCATTTTACGACCTTTCTTGCCACAGTCAGTAAGTGAATCGTTGAAGTTGTTAAGTTAGCAACACAGTTGTTAAGTGAATCTGGCTTCTTCAATGAGTTTGCTTGTTAGAAGGTTGTAAAAGGGGATCACATGACCGCAGGACACTGCAACCGTCCTAAATATGAGTCAGTTGCCAAGCGTCTGAACTTTGATCATGTGACCAAGGGGATGCTGCAATGGCCGTAAGTGTGAAAAACGGTCATAAGTCACTTTTTTCAGTGCCATTGTAACTTTGAATGGTCACCGAATGAACTGTTGTAAATTGAGGTCCACCTGTATAGCAAATTGTTTAAACTTTTGTTCCCCCAAAAGCATGCACGTGTACTCCCCTTCCCTTACATCCTGTAAGCATGAGAGGTGGGCCATTTTCTTTTTAAACAATAAGACAGGAGCGTGTGGGGGAGAATTTGATTCCTTTCCATCGTGGTCCAGGTACAGATAAGGCCACCAGCTGATTCAGCAAAGCAAATAAAATGGGAGTCAGGCAGGAAGCCATTTGCTTCTCATCCAGTTTAGCCCTGTGACACTTTGACTGGAACCGGTTCTTGGCTTTTAAGCTTGATTTGCATAATGAGAAAGCCCTGAATTGGCAAGTGTTGCTTATTTGTGTTGAGTTCCTTGATTTCTTTTTAGTCAACTCTCTGTTCACGTTTATGCACAATGCTGAACGTTAGTAGTACGGTTAATTGCCTCAAAGGATTGGCTGGGTAGGTCTAAGTTCGATTAATCACTAGACAGAAATGCCTTCTTGTTTTCTTAAGAGCAGACATTTTGGTCTGGTTCCCATTTTTGATTCTTCATGGATTCTTCGTGTGATCTTTGAGAAGTCATTAGTGAACGCTCCGTATGCTATAAAAGGGAGGGAAGGGGGATAAAACCTCTGATTCAGGAAGTCAGGCCACAGAACCCACAGTACAAACTGCTATCATTTTCACACAAACTCCACACACACACACACACACACACACTGTAATACTCCTGCTGGCATTCCTTCACTTCATCCCAGACCATTTCATCATTTTTTTATATTTTTAATTCCGTCACACATCTGGAGATTCCCTGTTTAGCCCCTTTTACCTGCTTTCCAAACATGCATACACACACACACACACACACACACAAGTGAGGGGTGACATGATAGCAGTGTTCCAATATCTCAGGGGCTGCCACAAAGAAGAGGGAGTCAAGCTATTCTCCAAAGCACCTGAAAGCAGGACAAGAAGCATCGGATGGAAACTAGTCAAGGAGAGAAGCATCATAGAACTAAGGAGAAACTTCCTGACAGTTAGAACAATTAACCAGTGGAACAACCTGCCTCCAGAAGTGGTGAATGCTCCAACACTGGAAGTTTTTAAGAAGAGACTGGACAGCCATTTGTCTGAAATGGTATAGGGTTTCCTGCCTTAGCAGGGGGTTGGACTAGATGACCTCCAAGGTCCCTTCCAACTACTTCTTCTTCTTCTTCTTCTTCTTCTTCTTCTTCTTCTTCTTCTTCTTCTTCTTCTTCTTCTTCTTCTTCTTCTTCTTCTTCTTCTTCTTCTTATTATTATTATTATTATTATTATTATTATTATTATTATTATTATTATTATTATTATTATTATTATTATTAATTTTTCTGTTTTACCATAGTCTTTTATCTCATTTCCATCCATCTGTTCTCCTAGGTTGCATTCATTCAGTATGTGGCAGAATTCTGCCCAAGTCTCATCCATGGTTCTTGTATTATCATCATTCATTGGAGTATAACAATCAGCTGACACTAACCTATACATTCATGTATACCCATAACTGAGATGACACCAATTCATACTTTATGACATAATGTTGAAAGAAAAGACTTCATCATGGTTCAGTCCAAGCCGGGAATAAACAACATGGCGACTGCTTTAGAAAGAAGGTTGCAGTTTATTGAAGAGGGGAGCCAGACAGGAAGATGGCTCTGGAAGAAGAAAGAGAGAGAGCACGTGTAGGGAGTGGGTTTTTATACCCTCTGGGGCTCTTGAAGTTGTTTCCTGTTCATGTTTGAGGCTTTGTATTTCCTGTGTCATGTACTTTGACCTGAGTCTGAGTGTGCCCCTTTGGCATCTGTGGGTTAATCCTATTACGTCCTGTCTTAGAGTTTGGGTGGGGTATGTAGATTTTAGGTGTCTTTGTCTTCCTGGGCTTCTAGCTGGGGGCCTCCAACCTTCCTGAATGGATTGTTTACATCTGCATTTCTACAGAGCTGGTTTCTGCTTGGGGGTGGGAGACTTGGGGCTATTAAGAAAAAAACTGGGCATGCTTTTCTGCCTCTTTAAGATCCTTTGAGGAAATATAATATTGTGCCCTTTTAATATTTCCTTCTCTGGGGGGCTGACTTACCACAATACATTTTAACCCTATCATTCAAAATTATACTTATCCCTTGCAGAACATTTTTAAGGTTAGGGTGTTAGATACATCCATCTATTTTGCTCAAGCACCCATCCAAGGCAGAATTCTCCTGGATGAAAATATATTTATTTCTCCATTAAATTTATAAGTCGCCCATATTATGGTCCTTGGAATGACTCTTCCTAGCTTTGAAACACTTGCACTGGTTTCTAACCCTTTTTAGTACAAAATCAACAATAGTTAAGAGTGCTGGAAGTAAAACCTAGAAGACCACCTGACTTTTGCTCCTCAAATAGCTTGGAAGCAATGTATATCAAGCTTGCATTTGCTCTCATTGACTTGCTTAGGCTTGGTTCTTTCTTGAAGAACCCTCTCTAGACTTCCTGAATGACTCAACCTAGGTTTCAAGGACCCCAGAGGCAGGAAACCCTATACCATTTCAGACAAATGGCTGTCCAGTCACTTCTTAAAAACTTCCAGTGTTGGAGCATCCACCCTTCTTGAGGGCAGGTTGTTCCACTTATTAATTGTTCTAACTGTCAGGAAGTTTCTCCTTAGTTCTAGGTTGCTTCTCTCCTTGACTAGTTTCCATCCGTTGCTTCTTGTCCTGCTTTCAGGTGCTTTGGAGAATAGCTTGACTGCCTCTTCTTTGGGGCAGCCCCTGAGAGATTGGAACACTGCTATCATGTCACTCCTCACTCTAGGACGCTGAGCTTGTCGTTCAGAAGGTCGGCAGTTTGGCGGGTCGAATCCCGAGCGCCGCGTAACAGAGTGAGCGCCTGTTACTCGTCCCAGCTTCTGCCAACCTAGCAGTTCGAAAGCACGTAAAAATGCAAATAGAAAAATAGGGACCACTACGGTGGGAAGGTAACAGCGTTCCGTGCGCCTCTGGCGTCCAGTCATGCCGGCCACATGACCACGGAGACATCCTCGGACAAGCGCTGGCTCTTCGGCTTTGAAACGGAGATGAGCACCGGCCCCTAGAGTCAGAAACGACTAGCACGCATGTGCGGGGGAACCTTTACCTTTACCTTTTACCCAATTCCAGCAACCGTTCCTTATATGTTTTATCCTCCAGTCCCCTGATCATCTTTGTTGCTCTTCTCTGTACTCTTTCTAGAGTCACGACATCTTTTTTACATCGTGGTGACCAAAACTGGCTGCGGTATTCCAAGTGTGGCCTTACCAAGGCATTGTAAAGTGGTATTAACAATTCTTTGAAACCAACTTGATTATCTTTTCTTCCCAAGATAAAAGCCTTTTTTATTTGTCCGGATGTGCTACTATACTTCACAGGTTCTATTTGATGTGATTTTAATCAAAGGCAAAAATGTCCTGGAGTTGGGTTCGATTCCTGTTGATTCCATGTCTTCAAGCCTGCTGCTTTCTTGGTAACAGCACAGTAGTAGTTTACACTTAATTCTCTTGGTTCTGTTTACTTTTTTAGTCATTGCCTCTATTTCTAATGTTCTTATGGGAGCTATATAGATCTGAAAGAACAACACAGGGTGCAAAAGTCAATGCAAATTTTTAGAAGAGGGAGGCCAATGAAAAAAAACCAGTGATGATAAATTTCCTGGCTATGGAATGTTGCTACAGACGAAATAATGAAACAGAATAGTTGGAAGCTTGTACACAATTGAGTCCAAAACTTCTGTTGCTAAGCGAGACATTTGTTAAGTGAATTTTATCCCATTTTGCCACTTTTCTGGCCACAATTGTTAAGTGAATCTCTACAGTTCTTAAGTTAGTAACACGGTTGTTAAGTGAATCTGCCTTCTCCATTGACTTTGCTTGTCAGAAGGTTGCAAAAGGTGATGATCACATGACCTCAGGACGCTGCAACCTTCGTAAATAAGAGTCAGTTGCCCAGCGTCTGAATTTTAATCACGCGATTGTAGGAATGCTGCAATGGCCATAAGTGTGAAAACGGTCATAAGTCACTTTTTCTTCAGTGCCATTTTAACTTTGGATGGTCACTAAATGAACTGCTGTAAGTTGAAAATTACCTATACAGGGAAATCCTTATCACTGTTTTGTTTGTAGCTTACACCTCTCTTTTACTACTACATTTTTAATCATATTTTTTTATATATAATTGGTACTCTGAGAAACAGTGCGTATATTGCCTGTGGATGTCTTATAAGACAAGTCCTTTCCTTTAGAGAACAAAATTTGGATACAGGTTCAAGGGGGAAAAGATTCATTCTGTCAAGCATGGAAAATGCGCATTGTAACTTTTGAAATCCACAGGAAGGATGGCCATTATTAAGGCCAGTCAGAATGTCACACAACAGGAAGCAAACGTTTCTGCAAGATGGTGGTGTACATTTCCCCCCCCCCCGTGGATGTTGATCCTATAGTGTAGGGGTCTTCAAACTCAGCCCTTTTACGACTCATGGACTTCAATTCCCAGAATTCCTCAGCCAGCATACCACTCCCATCATCCTGATCTTTCATCAGTCTGGTTGTTAGAATGGGGGTCTGAGTTTCTTTAGTTGGTTAGTTAGTTATTGGTTCTTGGCTTTGGGGGGGGTTTGGTTCTGGCTAGCTGTCTTCTTTTTTCCTCTTGATGTATTTTGTTTTAATTTTTATCTGTAAGCTGCCCAGAATTGCTGAACTGGATGACTCAAAATCCAAATAATTTTTTTAAAAAAGTTCCAAAGGCAGGAACCTTCAGAGTGAAATGAATTAACACATTGAATGGAGCCCTGGCCTTCCTTATGTTTTCATTTATAAGCAGCTGGCTAACATCTCCACTGTCGGGGCCATCCATGAATTGAAGCCAGCAGATTTGAAGCCATCAGATTTGAGAGCAATGATCTCTTGTAGGGAGAGAGGATGCACCATGTTGCAGTGGTTGTGCTGCCTACATGCCGTTGCCATGGAGAAAAGGATTAAGAGGCCATTTGCCTGAGAAGTGTCTCTTTTCACTGACCTAAACCTTCTTTCCAGTCCATTGGAAGCACCAAAGGAAGAACTGGCTAGTCACTGACATGATTAGGCCAAGCAAGTGTTACGGAAGAGTTACCTGCTTCTGAATTTCCAAGGTCTCCTTCCACAGCGGTATCAACAGTCACTAGTTTGGATGTTTTTTTTAAAGGAGGTGAGGAGGAAGAAAACATTTTTGCAGGGGTAGATAGAGCCAGTCGTGCTGATCTGCAGTATTTTTTTTTTTAAAAAAACACTGCAATCCAATCCAGATCAGAATTGCTCTTAACAAAATGGCAGATGGGCTGTCCAACTTTAAGGCCTGTGGCCTTCAACTCCCAGAATTCCCCAGCCAGCTACTATTGAGTAGCTCAGACGAGAATCATAAGGGCCATCTGAAGTACAGAGAGTCCTCAAGTTATGACCACAACTGAGCCTAAAATTTCTGTTGCTAAGAGAGACAGTTATGAAGTGAATATCGCCCCATTTTACAACCTTTCTTACCATTGTTGTTAAGTGAATCACTGCAGTTGTTAAGTCAGTAATCCAGTTGTTAAGTGAGTCTGAATTCCCCATTGATTTTGCTCGTTGGAAGATTGCAAAAGGTGATAACATGACTCCGGGACACGGCAACCGTCAATAATAGGAACCAGTTGCCAAGTGTCCAAATTTTGATCACGTGACCACGGGGATGCTGGAATGGTTGTAACCATGAAAAATGGTCATAAGTCACTTTTTTCAGTGTCATTGTAACTTCAGAGGGTCACAAAATGAAC